>NW_022639477.1:1432833-1443488 GCF_010583005.1 Odontomachus brunneus
AATCATGGTCACGTGTGTATATATATATTGCGTTGATAGAGATCGAAAAAAATGAAGAGATGTGAATCACGTTGTCGCACGAAGTAAAAGGATTCAATACATTGTCGTAGTGTCGAGAAGAAACTAAAAAATTTTCAAAGACGGACTGAATTGTTAAGATTCTTTAATTGTCCTCAATTTTTTTTTATATGTATATATATATTTTATATATATAGATTTAAATATATCTATATATATTTCTATATATATAGATTTAAATATATATAAATATATATATTCTATTCTCTCTGAAAATTACATTAAAATTTGTGTACCTACGAATAACACAATAAGAAATATAATTACGTTTTCTATTAAAGATAAAAGAGAAAATAAACTTTTTGATATAGCTATAGGAAGCATTTGTGTTTGCTCTGTTTGACTTTATTGAATTTATCTGGCATAGAACGATACTGAGTGCTTTCCATTTAATAACACAAGTCAACACAAGCATCATCCTATCTTAGTTACTCATTGAAAATGGAACAAAGACAGAATAATGCTTAGTCGATTTGTGTTAGTAAATGGAAAGCACCCACTGAAGAGTGAAGTGTCACTCACCTGCGTTTCATGTATCAATAGTATCAATAACAATCTGATATTTTTAACACTAACAATACTATCTACTTACATTTATTTCTATTGTGTGCACTACATACATGATTGTAATTAAGAGTAAAATAAATATACGAATATTTACATAACAGAGATTATATGTATAATGAATATAGATATATATATCTTGTGTCGTTTCTTTGCCATTAATATATCCTGTTGTAACAGAAACTATACTATTCTTACATACCAATGAAATAAAAAGAAAAATAGCATTTTCACGATCAGGCACGCTTGTTGGGTTTTGATAAAATGAACTGTTTGTAAAATCTCTTTGTAAATAAATTATGTACAGATGTAAAATAGCTATTGCATATACGTATATATGTGTTAGTATAGAATAATCATATGTATATTAGTCAGTCATTTATATATATATATATATATATATATATATATATTTATACATATACATACATACATACATACATACATATATGTGTGTGTGTGTTCAATCGGTATCAGATTTGGCTGTGAAAGAGAGTATCACGTAAAGTTACATAATTATTATCAAAGATTTATTAGCTAAAATATTCCCAAAATACAATAAATTATATTACATTCGTGATACGCCATATGGTCGTTTTCTTTATATATATATATATATATATGTACACAATATAATAATTCTGGCATTTAGAATGGAACACAGTTTGCGTGATTTCGCTGTACCTCGATTTCGCTTTTACTTTCGCCAATACTGTGCGAACTTGTGGAGCTGCTCCACCAGCGCGGCCATCACCGCGGTGACCGACAAGTCCAAGAGATTGTGCACATAATGTACGGCCTCTTCGTCACTCAGGTCCAATCGCAATTTGTCTTGTACTTTCTTCACGGCCTTGTCTGGTTCCAGAGCGATGTCGGGCACGCTCGCGTCCACCATTAGCGAGAACAAATTTAATATCAGATTCGCGTGTCTACGCAAATGAAGGAACGCCGTATAACACTGTTTCCGAAACTCATGATAATGCTCGGAACCAACGCCACCCATAGCTTCAACCATCTCCTTACTGAGCTTCATCGGAGGTGGCAAAGGTTTTGGGTCTCTGCCTAAAATGTAGCCAAAGTCGATGTGGAAAAGTTTTCCTGCAAAATAAGAGAAAAGATAATGAGCAATTCATTCGATACATTCATTATGTAATTTTTTCTTTTTTTATGTTTGAGCTAATTACCTGATGCCGTGAGCAACAAATTATCCAAGTGGCGATCACCGACTCCTAGTACATACGTAATTATGCAATAGCCAGCTGCAATTTTGTGATAATTAGTATCGATCAGTAATAATCATAATTTATTTAGTAGTTCACATCGCACGTATTTACCGCAACTGCGAACGTAAGTATCCATGACTTCCGGCACTACACCGTAAGGTCCAGTCTCGGAAGGATGATGCTTTCGGAAGAAGCTCAATATCGATCCTTCGCTAGCCAGGACCTCCGCAACCGTTGTGGATTCAATAAATTGTAAGAAACCATGTCTAGTGCTTGTCGCGAGTACCCTAATATAATTATTGAACTATAAAACGATGATATAAATTCAATATTACAACGTTATACTTTGTGTAGTCTTTTACCTATATGGAGTCAATTTTAAGTCTAAATTTTCTCTCCTTAACAATTTATCCATAAGCGCTATTGTTTGTAGAATTAATTGATCTTGTCGTAAATCGTCTCCGTGTTTAAATATAGCGATATATTCGCTGTTGTCTGTCGTTAAGAATGTAAGTTTCGACGGCATGAGTGCAGACTTAAAGAGACTCGCCCTGAAAAAATCAATGAAGTCAAGCACATTGATATTATCAAAATATTAGAATATACGAAGAGCGATTTGCATGAACACGTACTTTTCTGGAATAATTCCTTTGATACAAATCTCGGGATCCAAAGGGAACGGAATCGGCTCGAAATTCGAGAAGTTAATCTTGAATGCCGGATCCGGATCTGCCAATAACGCCCGCAATCTGTCAGTCTTTTTCTTACGATTCCCACTCTCTCGCGCCACCGCCTTAACCAGGGACACTAGTTGGTCGATGAATACTTTCTGTCGCAGCAGAAACGCTCGTCTCTTTTGCCAGATGATATTCCCCTGCGCTAACATCATAGAAAACATTTTCATTACGGTGACATACATCTCCCGAACTCGCATGTCTTGCTTAGCGCTGATCGTGGGATCAGTTTGGTCCTCGCATTCGATGGAGAGATACCAGTAGAAGTAATTAGCCAGCATGGAGTTCTGACAGGCGCGCGTAATCAAGAACGATGCCAGATCCATGAGCGGTTCCTGGTTTGCCGATAACTGGCTGGATTCGCTAGACTGTAAATTGAACGCACGATCACATGAAAAATACGATAGCATGTGTAATACCACATTGTTAAACATCATCAGTTGAACTTACAGTTGTAATCGGCGTGGACGTTGAATCGCAACTCCTTATGTCCCTGTCCAGTTTCTCGTTTTTTTCCGACCGCTCGTTTCTCTCCACTTTATCCTCTTTCTCCTTCATCATTACCTGATAAGCAGTCTTGATGCTCTCAAAGTCCTCATACTTTAATGCTTGTACTAATTGCAACAGATACAACATCAGATCGTCATCAGGAGCTTGATTGAGTCTACTAATTGCGTATCTTCTGATATCTGGATGAGTGAATGCGGGTCCTAGCAGCTCCAATGCGTCCTCGGGATCCGGCGGTGCCCACAACACCAGCATGTCTAGGGCCTGACGGACCTCACCCGCGAGTCGCCAGTTAACGCACTTTACGAATTTAGTTAATGCTTTCTTCTGACTGGATAAGTAAAATCTGTACTTCCAGATCAAGTCTTGTTCCTCGGTGGAGAGCGCGGTTGTCGGCGGATAGCCCAATATCGTATTCAACGCGTCACGCACAGTCGAAGTGGGTTTTAATTCACGGGTGTTACCGCCGCTACGTAGGCTACGGGCCAGTTTGTGATGTTTCGCTTCCACGAGATTTTCCTGAAAGTAAAATCAAACATTTTTTTATCTCGTGAAATATAACTTTCAGTATAACTTTAATATCGATAATCTAAAATATGTATTATCCTTTTCTGAAACTTCATATTTACTTGTAAAATTTCATAGTCTGGTAGCGTTACAACGTCCGGCTGTAGTCTGTGCTGAAAGACCTCGTCCCCGTCTTTTTCATAGTATACGATCGAGTACTGCAACAGGATAATACAAATGTGTTAAATTATCTTTCTGTTCTATATATCCCAGATAATAGAAACTTCTAAAGGACGTCTTAAAGACGTCTTACTATTTCAGACCTCCTTTAGGCGTTTTTAAGACATCTTTTAGAAGCTTGTGCTACCATGGGGTGTAAGAGACTTTCATTTCAATGCTTCATACCGGTACACCGTCCATCGTGACTTCCGGGAATTCTACCATCAAGTACAAATAATCTGATGCTCTCTTCTCCTTCTCATTAATCAATTCGATTTCTCTAAACGTTAATCTGTCCAGCCAGTCAACTTTGTTCATCTGTCCGTTTCTGTGTTTCTTAGCGAGCTTCGCGAGTCTCTGCATCTGCTCTTTTCCATGATCCCTTGCTTTGCCTGGTGTGCTAGTTGGGACACCACCGTCCGCCTCTACTCCAGGCCATACTCTAAGATCTAGCATGCCCTGTCGAAATACGCCATGCTTCCCGAACAGCGGGATAGTCGTGCCGCCCACTGGAAGCTGCCTGCCAGGTCCAGCACAGTCGTACAGTGTTATACACAGCTGTGCGTCACGTGGCAAATCTGCATATGAGATCGGTAGTGTGACCCACTGGTTCCAGCTATGAACATCACGAAAATTTAACATTAGAAATACTAACGTTTGATGGAATATTTCTATTAGAATAATCAAAATGACAGGTTTCTTAAAACATACATAATGTAAAGGAAAAAAATATTTAATCTTTTTAGTATTATTCTATGTTAATTAAATATGTAAGATGCATTCTTGTAAATTTGAATATAAGAACTTTTTTATAAGAAGTTTTATAAACCTATCATTTTGACTGCTTTTGTAGTGCTAGCGTTAATAGAAAACAAATGAGTATCAATGGATAATCCAAGATGCAATATACACCTAATAAGAAATGAAATGCTTGTAAGTTATATATGCAAGCAAGGCTAATGGCTTGTCACTGGTCCACATTTGCAGAGATTAAAAAGATAAGATGTACTGTTACAAATTTCAGTAATTTTTATAAGAAAATCCATACTACAAATCCATCATTTTGGCTGCTTTAGTAGTGTTAGAGTTAATAGAATGCAAATCAGTGTTAATGGGTGAAGATGTAACATACTTCCAACGAGAAGTAAAATGCTTGTAAGCTGTGTGCACAGGCAAGGCCAGTGGCCTGCCACCAGTCCACACTTGAAGAGATGCAGCCAAGTCCCCACGAATCCCACCAGCTCCATACAAACCAGAATACTTGAGTAAAGGATCGAGCAGCAGTTTGTCGTACTCTGGCCTCTGCCTCTTGCCCTCTAAGGTGCCTCTGCAAAGATAATAGAGCAATGATTCAACCAGAGTGGGAGGGCAAAACGCAAGAAGTTACAGAGTACGTCACATCTGAAGACTCCAAATTGCTTATGCAATCTCAACTGACGATAAAACCGTACTAGAGATAAAGAGCAGATGGTCCGGCACGCACACGCCATCACCATTAATTAACTCTGATCCGATTATTTTCAGGCTGCTGTGAATTAATGTGCGTGTCCATATCATATGGAGAGGTGTCAAGGTGGTCTTATTGCGCGGATAACCTGACGTCGGTCGCAAATAGTGACGCAAGAGTGCGCGTAACAAATCTTACATCTTAATCTGTATCCTGGCGTCTAACGAGGAACTGTACACATAGAAAAATTTGTCGCTCGTATTCTCCATCGCGCTGATGCCGGTAGGTTAAGAGCGTAACGCGTATATCCCTTCGCATCTCCTGTCACTGTTAACGCTACATTCCTTCGTACCCTTGCAAATCGCGTTGGTTACAAACGCAACTGTATACATCAAGAAGTAAATTCCACTTGGTGATTGCGCCGCCGCGAGTATCATTCTATCCTTTGGTCTGTTTCTTGTAGGTGCGTTCCGAAATTCACTGTAATGGAGGATTTACACCGCGTCCGATATCCGATATCCAATAAAAGAATAGCTTTCCAATGGAGAATTGAATTCTCTATTAGAAAGCTGTTCTCCTATTGGATATCGGATGTCATATATCGGACATCGGACGCGGTGTGAATCCTGCATTAAGGTGCAAACCATCGACATTTATATCATGTTCTGGCTCTGAGTTAACCCACTCTGGATTATTCAGCCTACGTTTATTGGTCGAACAACTATTTATAAGTAGCTTTATGATTGGCTAGTAGAGACTTATGACATCATTAATCGCTCTCGGAGCGATTAACCAGGGGGTCGATTATGTATCTCGAAACGGAGTGAAATTACAAAAGTGATCAAATTCATTAGGCGTTGGCCAATGAAGTTACAAATATTCTAGTAAATTTACTCACTTTTGTTATTTTCACTCCGTTTTCAGATACACAATCGACCCCCAGGACTAGTTGTACGGTTATAGTTTTTGCACATAGAACACGGTAATGCTTGCCGCGCGGTGGAAGTCCACGCGACAATTAATCAATATATTATTTTTCCGTAAGAGCTAGAAGGTTAGATTACGGAAAGCAGCATATTGATTGGCTGTCGCGCGAACTTCTGCCGCGCGACAAGCATTACCGCGTCCTGTGTGTAGGAGCCATTAGGCTGATATTCACGTGTCGTACGACAAGTTTTTGGATACGTTCATTGGTTCACGAACAGAGAACCTAGAAATACTCTATTCGCCAACTAATAAACGTATCCGAAAAACTTGTCGTACGACACGTGAAATAGCACCCTTAGGCGACAATTTCCCGAAAAGTGGAAGGGATAATGTTGGTACCAAGGAAAATCTCTACACGATATAATTTAAAGGTCTGTTCTTTGTGACTGCACTACTGAATTGGTGCAATAAATTGAAGGGAGACAAGTTTCTTCTCACTATAACTTTTTGCATTAGTTCAGCAGTGCAGCAAGAACAGATCATTAAATTATATCGCGTAGAGATTTTCTTTAGTACCAATATTATCCTCTCCACTTCTCGGGAAATTGTCGCCTAAAGTATCTTTAAATAGAAGCGTCCGAGCGTCGAGCGTCGAGCGTTAAAGCGTTAGCCAATCAACGTATCAGGTCCCAGAAGTATACTTGTAGTTTTTGCGGAAAGTGGCACGTTGATTGGCTACCGCTTTAACACTCGACGCTCGATGCTTCCATGTAAAGGCACCTTAACCCAGTCGAACACGCTATAAGGCTGTGTTCGGAAACGTCACTCGAGTACTCTCCCTCTCTTTTTATTTCACTCTTGTATTTCGCTCACTCCAACGGTTATCGTCTAGTAGTGTGCACACAGTGTGTGTTTCCGAACGCAACATAATAGCGAATCGGTTGCTTGCACTAGTGCGCACTAAGTACGCATTAAGGCTTGTTCATAGTATGTTATTATATTTAAAGATTGTCTTAAATAAATTATCAAATATTTTTAACCGTAATGTGATATTTACAACACCCGTACGAATCATTTTATTAGCTAAAATGTTTTTAAATATGTATTTAAGACACGATCTTAAATATAAGAATGTACTGTAAACAAGCCTTAACGTACACTCAGTGCGCACTAGTGTAAGCTGCCGAATTCGCTATAAGAGACTGCGACAAGATACGAAAGATAAATTTGAAGTAATGTAGTATAAGGTAGAATTAGTTACAATTGATACTTTGTGAAAAGTCACGAAAAAGATATTTTCAGAGTTACAACAAAATTGCGAGAACATGCCTCAGGGAAGAAGAAAAACTCCATTCAGTGGCAAAGCTAAGAAGCAGCAGATGCAAGCTAAAAAGCAGCGACAACATCAACAAGTCTTACTTGGTAGGTATTTATTAAAAAATCAGTGACTCCTGATAAGTTTAGTATCACTTTAGTTATCTCCAGCAACTGATCTTTAAAAAGACTATCTTCAACATTTCTGTTCAGAGTAGTCATTAGTAAATTATAACATATGTTGTCATATAACACAGCTAATATGAAATGATATATACATTTATGTTAATAGCAAACCAGGATTTGGATGATGACAATTATTCTAGCAATGCTAGTAGCATGGAATATGAAAGAGAAATGCAGAAAATAAATAAACAACCAAAGGATGGCAAGTCATCCAGAAATAGGTATACACTACAGTTTTTTCAAGAGACCAAAGAAGAATTGCGAAAGCGCAAAGAACAAGCCATAGAAAGCATTGAACCGGTGAGCCTTAGGGATCAAGAAGTATCTGACAATTATTTTCCACCTGAAGTTGACATGCCTAAACGGCCACCATGGGACTTTAATATGACAAAGGATCAATTAGAGATGAGGGAACAGAAATACTTTAGAGTAAGAGATCACAGTTTGATGTTAAGCAAAATTTCAATTCATCTCTACTATGTATTGTTGACTAATAATTTTCTTCTGCTTAGGAATATTTAAATAGCATAAAAGAATTAGGTGACCTTAGTTATTTCGAATTGAATTTGGAAACTTGGCGGCAGTTGTGGAGGGTCTTAGAGATGTCAGATGTTCTGCTGGTTATTGTTGATATTCGCTATCCCGTCCTGATGTTTCCTCCTTATTTATATGATTATGTGTCAAACAAACTGCAGAAAGACATGATCCTGGTGTTGAACAAGGTTGACTTGGCACCACCGGCTTTAGTAGTGGCTTGGAAGGAGTACTTCCATAATCAGTATCCAAAATTGCATGTCCTGATGTTCACATCGTATCCTACTTACAATCTTCGTGATAATATAGACAATGACGAAGGTATAAAAAGGAGACGCCGAAAAGGAAAGTTAAAGATGGCCGCGGAAGGAGCGCAGAAGTTATTGGAAGCCTGCAAGGATATTGTCGCGGACAAGGTTGACTTAAGCTCTTGGCACGACAAGATCCAGGAGGAAATGCATTCTGAGTATGATCTTGACGACATAGATCGTAAGGATAACGTGACAATCGAGAAAGAAGACACCACTTATTTTCAGCATGAAAAGTACAAGAACGGTGTTTTGACGATCGGATGCATCGGAACACCGAATGTCGGGAAGTCGTCGTTAATGAACGCGCTAATGGGTACATAAAAAATTCATCACTTTTCACTTCGCAATAACCTATACGTTATGTCGGCAGTAAATTGTCAACAGATTCGATTAAAATAGTAGATCATAGCCATCTATATTCTCATTAAATATTTGATCTATCAGCAGAGTCTGCAGACTTTTCTTTTTCTTGTGGAATTTTGTGGTGAATGTTTATTTACGGTAATGTTCATTATATTTTGTCAATAAGGTTCGAAGTAAAAGAAAGAAATTAAACGTATCTAGACGCATAAATATATGTCAGTATTCCTGAAAATTTTAACTGCATTTAAATGCTTACAGAACGACGGATGCTGCTCGATTTCTACCGTCATCGTACTCTGTGAGAAGCTTCTATTATATTTCTGTTGGCAAACTGTCGGCAAAAATTTTTAGCAACATAGTTTTTGCAAATTTAGACGTTTAAGTTGCAGCCTGTATTTAGTGTCAAACATAGCTATTTGATTCTCAACTGGAATAAGATCCTGTTACAATTTACTGGACAGATCTTAGAATAACCATGTTTATTTGACGAATACGAATTTAACGAAACTCCGTCGTTTTGTTCAATTGTAGGCAAGAAAGTTGTGAGCGTGTCTCGCACGCCCGGCCATACCAAGCACTTTCAGACTATTTATCTCACGAAGACTGTGTGTCTGTGCGACTGTCCCGGCTTAGTCTTTCCTTCAGTAGTGCCCAAACAATTGCAAATATTAATGGGCTCGTACCCGATCGCCCAGGTCAGAGAACCGTACACTACCGTGAAGTTTTTGGCTGAAAGAATGAATCTGCCGAAGCTGTTGAGAATCCCGCATCCAGAAAACGACGATACATGGTCCGCTATGGATATCTGCGACGGTTGGGCTCTCAAGAGGAGCTTCACGACAGCCCGGACAGCCAGACTGGACACTTACAGAGCGGCAAATTCGGTCCTGCGATTGGCATTAGAGGGAAAGATTTGCCTATACATATATCCACCAAATTGGACTATTCATAAAGGTATTACATCTTGTCTTTCTTCATTAGTCACTTCTAAGCATACGAATAAAATGATTTTTTTCTTGATTTTTCACGTTACGTTTACGGTTATGTAAATATTTATTAATGGGAAAGTCCCTCTTTCAATAACAATAAAAAAAAAAGAAAATTTGTTACTTAAAATATGTATGGAGAGCAAGTAATTTTTATTCTGTTCTTATACTATAGAACAATGGGAAAGTCACGGGGACGTTGAAACAGTGAGGTGGATCCAAGCCAGGAATCAAGTGATGGACGATTGCGACACACAAACTACGTATATATCTTCTTCAGACTATGAAGAAGAGACCTACGACAAACAGGGACATAAAAAAGCTGCCAGAGGCGTAGCGAATAACTCCACAGGATCGTCCAGCGACGAGAACGATATACCGCCCGTAGCTAATAAGTTTGCAGCGTTGTCTACAGAATAGGAAAGATTTAAATAATGCTATATTAATAAGTTAAGAAATAGCTAATTAATAAATTAATAAAAGATAAATGATGACGTTAGTTACACGGAGTGCTTTATTGTGTTACACCTTTCTCGGATGTTTTGTTTATCCGCGCGTTTCTTATAGATATATATATATCTTACTCTTTTTTTCTTTGAATGTACAATGAGCAATTCGATGATGATGGAGAATAGTCGGGTGGTCTTCCTGTGTTTTCGCCCGCGAAACACAATCGTTGCGATGTGACAGAACATTATGAATAAAAATAGATCATCTTGTGTAAGCTGCTACTCTGCTAATTTTTCTTTTTTTTT
>NW_022639477.1:1443498-1525058 GCF_010583005.1 Odontomachus brunneus
AGACTCCAAATTGCTTATGCAATCTCAACTGACGATAAAACCGTACTAGAGATAAAGAGCAGATGGTCCGGCACGCACACGCCATCACCATTAATTAACTCTGATCCGATTATTTTCAGGCTGCTGTGAATTAATGTGCGTGTCCATATCATATGGAGAGGTGTCAAGGTGGTCTTATTGCGCGGATAACCTGACGTCGGTCGCAAATAGTGACGCAAGAGTGCGCGTAACAAATCTTACATCTTAATCTGTATCCTGGCGTCTAACGAGGAACTGTACACATAGAAAAATTTGTCGCTCGTATTCTCCATCGCGCTGATGCCGGTAGGTTAAGAGCGTAACGCGTATATCCCTTCGCATCTCCTGTCACTGTTAACGCTACATTCCTTCGTACCCTTGCAAATCGCGTTGGTTACAAACGCAACTGTATACATCAAGAAGTAAATTCCACTTGGTGATTGCGCCGCCGCGAGTATCATTCTATCCTTTGGTCTGTTTCTTGTAGGTGCGTTCCGAAATTCACTGTAATGGAGGATTTACACCGCGTCCGATATCCGATATCCAATAAAAGAATAGCTTTCCAATGGAGAATTGAATTCTCTATTAGAAAGCTGTTCTCCTATTGGATATCGGATGTCATATATCGGACATCGGACGCGGTGTGAATCCTGCATTAAGGTGCAAACCATCGACATTTATATCATGTTCTGGCTCTGAGTTAACCCACTCTGGATTATTCAGCCTACGTTTATTGGTCGAACAACTATTTATAAGTAGCTTTATGATTGGCTAGTAGAGACTTATGACATCATTAATCGCTCTCGGAGCGATTAACCAGGGGGTCGATTATGTATCTCGAAACGGAGTGAAATTACAAAAGTGATCAAATTCATTAGGCGTTGGCCAATGAAGTTACAAATATTCTAGTAAATTTACTCACTTTTGTTATTTTCACTCCGTTTTCAGATACACAATCGACCCCCAGGACTAGTTGTACGGTTATAGTTTTTGCACATAGAACACGGTAATGCTTGCCGCGCGGTGGAAGTCCACGCGACAATTAATCAATATATTATTTTTCCGTAAGAGCTAGAAGGTTAGATTACGGAAAGCAGCATATTGATTGGCTGTCGCGCGAACTTCTGCCGCGCGACAAGCATTACCGCGTCCTGTGTGTAGGAGCCATTAGGCTGATATTCACGTGTCGTACGACAAGTTTTTGGATACGTTCATTGGTTCACGAACAGAGAACCTAGAAATACTCTATTCGCCAACTAATAAACGTATCCGAAAAACTTGTCGTACGACACGTGAAATAGCACCCTTAGGCGACAATTTCCCGAAAAGTGGAAGGGATAATGTTGGTACCAAGGAAAATCTCTACACGATATAATTTAAAGGTCTGTTCTTTGTGACTGCACTACTGAATTGGTGCAATAAATTGAAGGGAGACAAGTTTCTTCTCACTATAACTTTTTGCATTAGTTCAGCAGTGCAGCAAGAACAGATCATTAAATTATATCGCGTAGAGATTTTCTTTAGTACCAATATTATCCTCTCCACTTCTCGGGAAATTGTCGCCTAAAGTATCTTTAAATAGAAGCGTCCGAGCGTCGAGCGTCGAGCGTTAAAGCGTTAGCCAATCAACGTATCAGGTCCCAGAAGTATACTTGTAGTTTTTGCGGAAAGTGGCACGTTGATTGGCTACCGCTTTAACACTCGACGCTCGATGCTTCCATGTAAAGGCACCTTAACCCAGTCGAACACGCTATAAGGCTGTGTTCGGAAACGTCACTCGAGTACTCTCCCTCTCTTTTTATTTCACTCTTGTATTTCGCTCACTCCAACGGTTATCGTCTAGTAGTGTGCACACAGTGTGTGTTTCCGAACGCAACATAATAGCGAATCGGTTGCTTGCACTAGTGCGCACTAAGTACGCATTAAGGCTTGTTCATAGTATGTTATTATATTTAAAGATTGTCTTAAATAAATTATCAAATATTTTTAACCGTAATGTGATATTTACAACACCCGTACGAATCATTTTATTAGCTAAAATGTTTTTAAATATGTATTTAAGACACGATCTTAAATATAAGAATGTACTGTAAACAAGCCTTAACGTACACTCAGTGCGCACTAGTGTAAGCTGCCGAATTCGCTATAAGAGACTGCGACAAGATACGAAAGATAAATTTGAAGTAATGTAGTATAAGGTAGAATTAGTTACAATTGATACTTTGTGAAAAGTCACGAAAAAGATATTTTCAGAGTTACAACAAAATTGCGAGAACATGCCTCAGGGAAGAAGAAAAACTCCATTCAGTGGCAAAGCTAAGAAGCAGCAGATGCAAGCTAAAAAGCAGCGACAACATCAACAAGTCTTACTTGGTAGGTATTTATTAAAAAATCAGTGACTCCTGATAAGTTTAGTATCACTTTAGTTATCTCCAGCAACTGATCTTTAAAAAGACTATCTTCAACATTTCTGTTCAGAGTAGTCATTAGTAAATTATAACATATGTTGTCATATAACACAGCTAATATGAAATGATATATACATTTATGTTAATAGCAAACCAGGATTTGGATGATGACAATTATTCTAGCAATGCTAGTAGCATGGAATATGAAAGAGAAATGCAGAAAATAAATAAACAACCAAAGGATGGCAAGTCATCCAGAAATAGGTATACACTACAGTTTTTTCAAGAGACCAAAGAAGAATTGCGAAAGCGCAAAGAACAAGCCATAGAAAGCATTGAACCGGTGAGCCTTAGGGATCAAGAAGTATCTGACAATTATTTTCCACCTGAAGTTGACATGCCTAAACGGCCACCATGGGACTTTAATATGACAAAGGATCAATTAGAGATGAGGGAACAGAAATACTTTAGAGTAAGAGATCACAGTTTGATGTTAAGCAAAATTTCAATTCATCTCTACTATGTATTGTTGACTAATAATTTTCTTCTGCTTAGGAATATTTAAATAGCATAAAAGAATTAGGTGACCTTAGTTATTTCGAATTGAATTTGGAAACTTGGCGGCAGTTGTGGAGGGTCTTAGAGATGTCAGATGTTCTGCTGGTTATTGTTGATATTCGCTATCCCGTCCTGATGTTTCCTCCTTATTTATATGATTATGTGTCAAACAAACTGCAGAAAGACATGATCCTGGTGTTGAACAAGGTTGACTTGGCACCACCGGCTTTAGTAGTGGCTTGGAAGGAGTACTTCCATAATCAGTATCCAAAATTGCATGTCCTGATGTTCACATCGTATCCTACTTACAATCTTCGTGATAATATAGACAATGACGAAGGTATAAAAAGGAGACGCCGAAAAGGAAAGTTAAAGATGGCCGCGGAAGGAGCGCAGAAGTTATTGGAAGCCTGCAAGGATATTGTCGCGGACAAGGTTGACTTAAGCTCTTGGCACGACAAGATCCAGGAGGAAATGCATTCTGAGTATGATCTTGACGACATAGATCGTAAGGATAACGTGACAATCGAGAAAGAAGACACCACTTATTTTCAGCATGAAAAGTACAAGAACGGTGTTTTGACGATCGGATGCATCGGAACACCGAATGTCGGGAAGTCGTCGTTAATGAACGCGCTAATGGGTACATAAAAAATTCATCACTTTTCACTTCGCAATAACCTATACGTTATGTCGGCAGTAAATTGTCAACAGATTCGATTAAAATAGTAGATCATAGCCATCTATATTCTCATTAAATATTTGATCTATCAGCAGAGTCTGCAGACTTTTCTTTTTCTTGTGGAATTTTGTGGTGAATGTTTATTTACGGTAATGTTCATTATATTTTGTCAATAAGGTTCGAAGTAAAAGAAAGAAATTAAACGTATCTAGACGCATAAATATATGTCAGTATTCCTGAAAATTTTAACTGCATTTAAATGCTTACAGAACGACGGATGCTGCTCGATTTCTACCGTCATCGTACTCTGTGAGAAGCTTCTATTATATTTCTGTTGGCAAACTGTCGGCAAAAATTTTTAGCAACATAGTTTTTGCAAATTTAGACGTTTAAGTTGCAGCCTGTATTTAGTGTCAAACATAGCTATTTGATTCTCAACTGGAATAAGATCCTGTTACAATTTACTGGACAGATCTTAGAATAACCATGTTTATTTGACGAATACGAATTTAACGAAACTCCGTCGTTTTGTTCAATTGTAGGCAAGAAAGTTGTGAGCGTGTCTCGCACGCCCGGCCATACCAAGCACTTTCAGACTATTTATCTCACGAAGACTGTGTGTCTGTGCGACTGTCCCGGCTTAGTCTTTCCTTCAGTAGTGCCCAAACAATTGCAAATATTAATGGGCTCGTACCCGATCGCCCAGGTCAGAGAACCGTACACTACCGTGAAGTTTTTGGCTGAAAGAATGAATCTGCCGAAGCTGTTGAGAATCCCGCATCCAGAAAACGACGATACATGGTCCGCTATGGATATCTGCGACGGTTGGGCTCTCAAGAGGAGCTTCACGACAGCCCGGACAGCCAGACTGGACACTTACAGAGCGGCAAATTCGGTCCTGCGATTGGCATTAGAGGGAAAGATTTGCCTATACATATATCCACCAAATTGGACTATTCATAAAGGTATTACATCTTGTCTTTCTTCATTAGTCACTTCTAAGCATACGAATAAAATGATTTTTTTCTTGATTTTTCACGTTACGTTTACGGTTATGTAAATATTTATTAATGGGAAAGTCCCTCTTTCAATAACAATAAAAAAAAAAGAAAATTTGTTACTTAAAATATGTATGGAGAGCAAGTAATTTTTATTCTGTTCTTATACTATAGAACAATGGGAAAGTCACGGGGACGTTGAAACAGTGAGGTGGATCCAAGCCAGGAATCAAGTGATGGACGATTGCGACACACAAACTACGTATATATCTTCTTCAGACTATGAAGAAGAGACCTACGACAAACAGGGACATAAAAAAGCTGCCAGAGGCGTAGCGAATAACTCCACAGGATCGTCCAGCGACGAGAACGATATACCGCCCGTAGCTAATAAGTTTGCAGCGTTGTCTACAGAATAGGAAAGATTTAAATAATGCTATATTAATAAGTTAAGAAATAGCTAATTAATAAATTAATAAAAGATAAATGATGACGTTAGTTACACGGAGTGCTTTATTGTGTTACACCTTTCTCGGATGTTTTGTTTATCCGCGCGTTTCTTATAGATATATATATATCTTACTCTTTTTTTCTTTGAATGTACAATGAGCAATTCGATGATGATGGAGAATAGTCGGGTGGTCTTCCTGTGTTTTCGCCCGCGAAACACAATCGTTGCGATGTGACAGAACATTATGAATAAAAATAGATCATCTTGTGTAAGCTGCTACTCTGCTAATTTTTCTTTTTTTTTTTTCGTCATTTTTTCTTCCGTCTACTTCTCCTAAAAAATCACCGTGCATGAGTTATTTACAATGTGGTCCTAGCCTGCGACTATTCTGGTGTATTCACGTTGGTCCACTATGAGCTAATCGAGTAAAGATTTCTTTCCTCTCAGCTATAAGCTACATTGCGAAACGTAACAGCACAGTAATACGACTACATCTTCGTGACTCGTCGGATTGTTTCTCACCGACCGAAAACAACGATTACATTCTACGCTGCGACGAATGTGACGATTTAAGCTCCTAGAATCTTCTTCACGGAGTAGCCCGGTATAGCGTAGAAGAATAAGAGCATAAGTACGATCAGTCCGATCGCTACTATAGCCTTCAATATAGCCCACTTGTAATTGTGCCAAACTATATACTTGATAGACTTCAGCGGGTTGAGAAACCACATGAAAGATGCGTCCGGCCGACTATAAATCAGAGAAATACAGCAATGAAGAATGTATCGAGCATAATAAAAGACCACGAATAAAGTCAGGTTTTATTATTGTGACTATTATACTGACTTCGGCTTGTCTAGTGGATCCGGCTCGTTCCTACCGTAACCGGCAGGATTTTTCTCGGCCTCTTCTTTCGTGAGCAAATGTATCTCAGCCTCGACCTTACCCTGCGCGACGAAATGTACAATTGACGCGTTAAATTTACTCTTTCCAACACATTTAAACTAAATCAAACATAATTACATAACACAGAGTGGTTTAAAGAAACTTCAATATGCTGCAGATTTCGATACCTCTCTCGAGTTATCGCTAAATTATAGTCTAGTTGCAATCGTTTAGCTCACCGTCAATTCCATATCTTCGTTCTCCTTCTTCACGTAGAATGGCCACCAGCCTTTTACACGTTTCTGCTTGAAGATGTTGACCGTTGGCACAGAGCCGTCAGTCTTCAGCATGCTCAACGAGCACAGTTTGCTGTTCTTTGCTCCACGTGGGAAACGATTGAGATCCAGGGTGATCGCACCCAGAAAATCATCCGCCGAGAAGTGGTCCGCGTCCCAGACCTTGAAGTAGCATCAGACTCGTTCTATTCAGCTCTACCTTATCTTCTCTTTCTACCTTTCGAGTAGAATAGAATCGAACGCTCTATTCTGTTCTACCCGTTCTATTTTACTCTACGACACTGTACCGAGACCTTGGCTCGCAGGCGCGATTTTTACCTGCAATTCCAAACGCGCCGGTATCTTGCACTCGGTCTCGTCCCAGCTGAACAGACTCTCCTTCCGATTGATAACGATCTTCTCTTCTGCCACCAGGTAATCGAAAGGATATGTGAAGCGCCAGTTGAAGTTCCCTTCGCCCGTCAATGAACGATAATGGATATCGGTGGATTGACAATCCTCCGGCCCCTTCAGCCATCTATTGCGAATGCGACCGTGAATATTTTTTTAGATATTTTATTTATAAATATATTTATTATTATATTTTATATTTATTTATATTCTTTTCTTCCTCATATATTTACGTCTTTTATATTTTTCAATATATCAGAATAATTCTAAATAATTCTGCGCGAAAATCTAAACGGGAAACTTACCCCTTTACGTAAATGTCGCTCATCTTCTCGCCGGTGAAGAAGGCGTCGTCCTCCAACACGACATCGTCCGTGTTCCATATAATAACCCTCAACTCGTAACTCTTTGGCTTCCTGGGCGAGATTTCGATAGACGGTCCGGGCGAGGGCATGTCCATCGGAAACATGTCCACCCACATCTCCAGTTTACCTTGCTCAATCCCGGGCTTTTCGGGGTTGTAAAGCGGTCGGGTTTCCACGTGTTCGGGCACCAGCGCGCATCCTATTCGCGGGAAAGCGCTCCATTGGTGAAGCACCGCCAACGCGAGATGCTCTTCCATTCCTGGAGAAGTGATAAATGAAAATCACTCATGTGTGTGACGAAATAATTCTAGTCCATCTTTTCGATAACCAGCTTAATTGCAACAATGAGTCCAAATCACACTTAGATACGGGACATTAGGTATTAAACATTGTTATCATCATTGTGTATTAGATCATGTTATAACTGATTGGTAATGTTGTGTAATAGTTAATTGGATGTGAAAGTACCTTTCGTATGCACATAGTATTCCATTTCCTCGTTCGAGAGAGGAAAGGTTTTCCTACCGATTGTGACGCGTCCATGAGAGTAAACCGGTCCATCAACTTTGCCATCCTTGCACAATTTCGAAAGTATCTGTGTCGGTTTCATCGCGTCCCTCCATTTGTTGTAGCCAGATCTGGAGTGGAAATAACAAGTGATCGATCTCGCGTATCGCAATTCATTTACATTCTTGCATTTAACTCGCTTATCCCGCACACGTCGACATGAAAACGTACTCTAGGAGGCATTGCGCGATTATTTTTGCCTAATAGATATATATCGTGCGAAGCGTATGCAATGACGAATAATGTTAATGCAGAAGTAACGTATTAGAGATAACGTGACCTGAAAAGAAAGGGGAAAAAAAGAGTTTAACATAAATACATGTTAGATTAAAGCAGAGTGAGCATTGCAAAAATATTCCGGCACATTAGCTTCAAAGCTCGTTACAAATAAATCTCGACGTGATATTTCGCGCGCTACACGCAGATTCATCAGTTTTAAGCAAATGCTAATTACTGACGGCGGCTTTGAAAATCGCCGTTGCTAGATCACCGAATCGCGTGACACGTCTCGTCAAAGTATGTAGTGGAGGTCTGGAATTTATTCATGGTGCAAGTCGCAATAATTGTTACTCGCTCAACACTTACTCGTCGTATTTCTTCGCAAGGCCGCACGTAGCGCGATGCCTACTATAGAAACGATTCTCCAGATCGATCTTGGTTTCGCCGATCATATCGTCCGTTCCTACCAAGTCCCAGTCGAGAACCTGTACGGTCAGCAGAGAGTCTTGCGGAAAGGTGGCCTCTATCTCGAAACACCTGAAGCATATTGGCGCGATCAAATTTATGAAATACTTTGTCACTAAAACATATAATGGTGTAACATTAATTTTTATTATCGACTACGTTAATACATTAGCCTCAAATCTGTTATGATATTGCAACATAAGTATATTTATTTATCTATTTATGGGGGAAAACAATCTTTGATACTTTGATAATACATTTAAATAAAAAAAAAAAAAAAATGAAGAAGGGAAGAAAGTAATCTATGTTCGCCGAGATAAATGCAACAATGTATACATAACAGACTTAAATAAAGTTAATTTAAGGAAAACAAGTCACATGATCGCGCAGGGTATGATGTGAGTATACGTATACGTGATGTATAATATTATTAATAATATAGACACGAAGTGCACACGTACTTGCCAAAAACAGGATTCAGTTGCTTCGACACGTAGTTTTCTTTGTCGCTGATCCTCTTGCCTCCCAATTGTAAGACCACGTAGGGATCGGCCTTTCCGTTCAGGTCGCAAGGGTGCAAGTCATTAGCTTTGACGATATACACTCGCACCAGGACGTGAATAGGCTCGTTGGATGGAACGCCTTGGAAGAAGCCGTACTGCGGATCGAAGCCCATGACGGTGTGATCCACCAGATCCTTGGGCAAGGGCCATTTGTACACCTTCAGCGCGCCCTTGAAGCTACCGACGATTCTCGACTCGTCCTCGGTCTCGTCGCCGGTCTTCTTGCCACGATATAGCTCGAAGGTGTGCAGCCACTCCTTGAACTGCTCGAACTCGGGCTGCGCCTCCAGCTCATTGGGGTAAATCTTGAGGAGCGCAGTCTTCCTGGTCTTGCGCGCGCTGTGCTTCGGGCTCAGCTTCGAGACGAACTTAGCCGCGTTCGCCGTTGATTTCAAGCCAAACAGCTTCTTCGTAGTATTTATGCCGGGACTCTTCTCGGCAGGTGAGCCGGCAGGCAGATGGCCCTGCGCGACGGCCTCGTCTAAGAGCATCGTCAGCGTACCGTTCGCCTGGTTTTGGAATATGGATTTCTCCTTGCGCAACTCCTTGTTCTCCTCGATCATCGCCTCCACGGACGCGAAGTACTTCGTCCACCAGTCCTGGCAGCCGTCGCCGTCTTCTAACATGTTCAAATCGCCTGAAAATACAGCGGCTTGAAGGTCTGTATATTTGGTTCACTCTCAATTTTAATCAAGTAAATATTTTGCTGTCGTTTGATCAAACAAATAATTGAGGATATCTTTCGCACACATACCCATGCTGTTGTCGTTGGCCAAGCTCTGCTTCCTGCGTAAATTCTGCTCGGTCTTGTCCTTCTTTGTAGGTCCGCATCCTAGCTCGAATCCGAGGGTGATGATGGTGTCGCCGTTATTAGATTCCAAGTCGGTTAGTGATTCCGGTAACGACGTTTGTTGATATTTCGACTTAGACTGATCGAGGGCTGCATCGAAAGTTTTTTAATTGAAGAGGTGGAAAACTCTGTGAACTTTAGGCGCGCAATCTCGAAACTCAACATTAATAGAATATTCTATATTCTATATTCTATATTCAGTATTCTTAGTATATTCTATATATTTTGCTAATTAATTGACAGAATATTCTCTATCAATTACAGAATATTTTATATATATATATTTTTTTTTAAGGTGTTTACATAATTACCTGTACACTGTAGCTGATACAAGCTCTTCTTTCTCTCCTGAGCATCCTTCGCTCTCTTCGTCAGAGGATAGTACATGTACTTGTGAATCGAATTGATGGTGTGAGTGCCGACGAGAGTGTATCTGCCGAAACTTCGACAGTCCACCGCCCTTATCGTCAACGGCGGTCGATAGAGCTCTTGCTCGGGAAGTTCCAGTTCCAGAAACTTGATGGGCGTGTTGAAATTTGGATTCTTCTTCGCGTTCGCGATCACGGACGAGTAAAGAATGTGACCGGCACACTCGACGTCCACGCGAGGCTTGTCGACCGTTAGGAGATGAATTCGCTTCAGATCCCGCAAACCCCAGAAGAGCACCTCGATTCTGAAATCATCCGTGACGCACGATCGTGAGACCCTCCGGCCCGCTCACTTCTAACTTTCGCGAGGATCGCCGAAGTTACCGGTATTTCGACAAAGTTGGCCGGATCCCAACGGGCACCGGAAGAATTGGTCCCTGATCTTGGCCGGAGCCCGACATCTGAGATCCACAGCTAGGGTCCTTGGGATCCGGCAAAGTAGGGAATCCGAAGTCCTTTGTGGATGGATATTCCAGTAATTCGAACACCGCCAAAAGTTCGCCCGCTCTCGAGGCTCCTCTCGTTACCTCGTACCATTCCAAGGACGGCGGATACTGCGGGGGAGTGTAGGACTCGGAGGCAAGCTTGACGTGAGGCCGCGCGACCGCCCGGCCAATGTATTCCGACTTTCCCTGAAAAGTCACATGGAAATTCCGGCGCGAACCAGTTACCAAGTGTCGCTGTTCGACCGTGTATCTCATGAGGATGCGAGGAAAGAGCGTGACGCGGTGTCGTTTAAATCCAATCGATCTGAACTCGCTTACGGTCAAAATATCCATAGCATCATGAGGAAGCGTTAAAGGTCGAAATTATGCAAGGTAGGATAAATAGGTGGATATTTTTTACTCTGGAGTAAAATCCCTTTGGTCACACAATACTTAAATACAAGAAATGAGGTTCACAATTAAAGTGCCATTATGAGAAAAATTTAGCTAAAGTGAAAGAATTTTAGATAAAGTTATGCTTTAAGTCAATCGATAAGTAAGTAAATAAGTAAATGAGCCATAAACTCAACCGTAAATTCAGCTATAAATTTAGCTATAAATAAGCCATAAATTTAGCCATAAATTCAGTAATAAATTTAGTAATTTAAAATTAGATATATATGTATACTAAGTAAAGTAGATATGAAAAAATTTCGTTTGATAAATAATTAGAAAGTGTAATGATGCACACGTGAGTCTAGAGGGAGAAAGAGAGAAATAGATAGATAGAGATAGAGAGAAAAATATTGAAATTTAGTGCCATTAAGAAATTCGGGTGCTGGGCCAAGTGTGTGTCATGCGTGTCTCCAGTGCGAGTAGTCGAGTCGTGTACGACACGCGTCGTGTACGATCAACTGCACAGATCAACGTCGATCCGGTATAAATGTCAATATGTTGTATACAAACTGTCAAAGCAGAGACCTCATGCAGTATTATGTCCATAGTTACAACATGACTCTGCAAAAAGAACGATTATGAAATGAAAGAGGTTGCAATGCCGTCTATTAGCGTCTATTCGCGCTCAATCACAATTCCAATTAAAATCAAACATGACGCCGATAAGAAATCAAACACAATTCAACGCCATCGCATCCATACATCCCGCGATTTGCGCGAAGAGCTATTCGAGCTTTACTAAGGTAAACGTACCGAATTACGCCACTCTAAGCAAAGACTAATTTTTAAGAGATTATCTAAAAAAAAATAAAGTGATACTGTAGGTAAGACTATAAATTTAATGTTAATATTGTAAAATATATATATAGCAAAAAAACATATAAACTTGAATATAAATAAAATTATTTATATGTACACAAGAATTAAATGTAAACTGTAAATGTCCCGAATTACGCCCACTGAAATTATTGGATGTCCTGATTTACGTCATTAATATTCCCAAATGACGCCACTTTATTTAATCTGTTTTCAATATAGATAATTGTAGTAAAGAAAATGAAATTTTTACACTTCTGTTATCTATTCAAATATATTTATTAATTCAACATAATTATTCATAAATAATTTAAAACCTAAATAAAACAACACAAATAAATACTAAAAAATAAATACTAATGAATAAATACTAATAAATACTAATAAATATTATAATACTAATAAATATTATAAATATACTAATAAATATTATAATACTATTAAATAAATACTAAAAAATAAATACTAATGAATAAATACTAATAAATACTAATAAATATTATAATACTAATAAATATTATAAATATACTAATAAATATTATAAATATACTAATAAATATTATAATACTATTAAATAAATACTAAAAAATAAATACTAATGAATAAATACTAATAAATACTAATAAATATTATAATACTAATAAATATTATAAATATACTAATAAATATTATAAATATACTAATAAATATTATAATACTATTAAATAAATACTAAAAAATAAATACTAATGAATAAATACTAATAAATACTAATAAATATTAATAAATACTAATAAATAAATACTATGAATGAATGAAATTAATATATTCTCTCATATATATAAAACTTTTCTATTTTAAAATAGAATTGATGGGACTATTGAAAATAACGTTATATTTTCATATACTTATTTTGATGGAGCCATTTGATATACTTTTTTTCACAATTCTTGTTTTCTGACAATTCTTTGACACTTTTAATCAGCTGTGTTTTATTATGCGCACAAAACAAGTTAAGGTGGCGTTATTCGGGTCAGTGGCGTCATTCGGTACTTTTACTTGATCTCGGCAGGCAAAGTAGATGAGTTTGAAAACAAAAGTAAACGTACAATCCCTAACACGTCTCGTTGTACCATAGTGGGTTGCAAAACGGTTTAGATACAATGAAGTTCGGACTTCAGTAAACTGCTGATTTCTTGACGAGTAATTATTTCTTGAGAGAATTATATTATTGGCGAGTAATTATACTATGAATTATTATTATTATTAACATCATTATTAGTATCACTATTATTTGTTATTATTACTTAGTGTTTCAATTATATTACTGTTGCGTAATAATTCTCAAGTTGGACAGTTTGGCGTGCCCCTCACTTCATTGTATCTAACCATTTTACAACTCTCACTGTACTTAGTCTCGACGGATTCTGGATGGATTTTTTTCTCGAAAGTGAGAGTAATAAGATAATATTATTATTAATTAACATAAATAATAAACTAATTAACAATAATAATAACGCGAAGAGGATGCCGCTAAGTCGAGAACCAAAGATGCACACGAAATGGAAGAAAAGCGCAAACTCGACTCACCACTTTGTCCTGATCGAACAACTCGATGACGACGGACGATGGGTCCTTCTTAATCTCCTCGGCGGTACCGTAAATCAGGATATCGTCGAACAACAGCAGCTCGTCCCATGTCGGACTGAGCGTCTCGTCGATCACCTGGGTGCACTTACAAAACTCACCGCAGATCACCCTCGCGAAGGGATCGGACAGGCCGGACGCGTCGCTGCCGATCAACGACCTCGCTTGGTACATGTGGGCCCGCAATTGGAATTTCTACCGACCAATTAAAAATAGTGGCTGACATTATGCGTTTATTCGTGGTCGCGGCTAAGATTTTTTGCACACAAACTGTCGCAACTGTAAACTTGAATAAAAAAGAAATAGAGTTCTTATGATACACAATGAAATTAATAGAGTAAGCAGTAGATTAGTTTAATCAGTAAATCTAAGGTGAAAAATCAATCGAGGTATTACTTAAGGATTGCCTTGTCTAGTGAAAAAGTAATCGTGTGATTAAAGTGTTTGAGTGTAACAAAGGTCTCACAGTTTACGGTCAAATTTACTGCCAGATCTATTTTTTTATGGAGTGCACAAAACTAAAGCAATATCCTCAGCTGAAGTTTATGTTTTAAGTTTACGGCAGCTTGCTGTGCGAAAGCCCTTTCTCGTAAGAATACGCACGTGTTTCTGAGTGTAGTGGATTACGGCAGGTGGCAATGCGCGTGGTCTGTCCACGTTTCTCAGCTCGTTGCTGACCTCATATCCCTTCGGTAGGCCTTGGATGAAGTACTTCTTGTGCTTCAGCATTCCTAGCCACATGTAAACTTGCAGCTTAGTCTGAATCGCCCACCCCGCCGGTCCGAATCTCTTCTTGCCTGGAAGCTGTGCATAGAAACCGCTCGAATAGCGCGAGATCGTTTGTCGATTCGAATCAAAAGTATAAATCGGTTAGTTGATTGGAAAGTAACATTACAAATCATTTCTTTTCAGTAATACGACATAATAATGATTTTATTTTTCTTAAATCAAATAACGATTTTCTTTATTTTTTTTTTCTTACCCAGACAGCACAGAATGTCCCAGAATCATTCTGAACGTGTCCAAAATGTCTTGAGGAATGTTTTAGGATGTCTGAGTAAATAACAACAACGAACACAATCGTTGCTATTCACGTTATTTCATCGAAAAAAAAAGAAAGAAAGAAAACTTTGACTTGATGAAAATTGTTGGTAACGGAAACCGTTATCTTTAGAGTCGCAAATACAGCGATCAAAATGACAGAGTTATTTCTCGAAATAAGTCATAGTAACGGCAATAAGATATTTCTTTCAGTGATCAACGAGTGACGTTAAAATCATGAATTACTTTTAGAGAAGATCGCTTTCTTTTAACTAAATATTCTAACTACCTTGAGGAACATAGTCTGCACTTTGCCGCAATGCCGGCCACATTCCTCGTCAACCACCGAGTAGATGAGCTCCCGACCAGGTATCCTCTGGTAGGCCAGTCGTCGTCCGGAGCTGATCACCCAGATGAACACGTCCGGCAAGGAGTCTTGCGGCTGCAAGAGAAAAACCGGCAATTCGATTTCGTGAAGCGAGCACGCGCTGAATCGTCTGAACGTGCGCTACTAACATCCTCCACGAGAAACTTCAGTTTCTGCAAGTAACTGTGCGCTGTCTTCAGCCGTTCCTTGAAGCTGCTCTTGGTCACGAGCGCCTTGAGGTTGCGCGACAGGATCCCGATGCTTTCGAGCTCCCGCTGGCACAATTTCGTGCGCTCCTTGTCCAACTTTGTCTTCCCCACACCGGGACCAGTCACGCTGGACTTGCTGATGCTGACGTAGCGATTGCAGTTGACGCTCAATTCCTCGAGGGTGGTCTTCAAGAGTTTCTCGCACGTCGAGTCCTCCAAATGCGATTGAACCTCCGACAACCCCTCTTCCTAGAATAGAAGAGAAGCCGCGTCGATTTTATGCAAATCCACTTTGCTGCGGTTATCTCGATCCCCGTGTACCACTTTGATCCGACAACAACCGTGCTAGTACGAACGATCCAACTTTCCCTCTCCGGGGAAAACAGATATACGACAATACAACCGTTCGAATTGACAAAATAACGCGGAATGATGGATGAATGTACGATAAATGGTCTCTCATAGTTCGTCGAGTTGTTCGTTTTTCAACACGTTCCGGGTCGAAACTGTAATGTTTCATTCAAACTTAAAATATATACTAAAATATATACTAAAATATATACTATAATATATAGTATATAGTATATACTATAATATATAGTTAATAAATATACTATTATATAGTAATATTTTTCAATATGATACTCATTGAAACGGAAATTCTTATGAAGGGCTACTAAATAAAGATTTTACAAAAGTACCGCATTTCATAACCCCATAAATAAGGAAACCAACATTTTCGATCATCAACGCTTCAGGAATTAAAGATATCTATTCACGTCTTCAATTCGCGATATTTGAGAAACATGTTAATTACTAAATACGCGAATTATCTTGGAAACAATTCTCTGTTCCATACGTCGATCACAAGTTAAGTTCCGTGGAAATTTCTTTCTTTTACGGAAATACTTTCTATTGTGAGTTTAGCTGAGAATAATAAATATCCATAAATTAATTTAAAAATGGCGTCGACTTTGTCACTGTCATTGTGCGGCAGTCAAAGCGTTAAGCTGCGAGTTCTCACCAGCTTATCGACGATTTTGCCTATTATATTGCTGTTATACATTCGACGCCTGTAATCCGGCCAAATACTCCTCACATGGAGACACGGCTTATCGTCCCAGTATGGTAAGAAATAATAAATCTTATCGTGCGTCATCGGCTTATTAGCCGGCGTGGTGCTCTGCCAAGAGCCGCTGAGTACTTCCTGTAGGTCATCTTCCTCCGTGATCGCGCCACCCTTCGACCCCATCTCGCACATCTACGACAGGCGAAACAGATTTCTCTAACGACGAAATTGGAAGTCTCTCTCTCTCTCTCTCTCTCTCTCTCTCTCTCTCTCTCTCTCTCTCTCTCTCTCAAAGAAATTTCTCTCTTCTTTCTGTTCGTCGCAAATTCTCAAAGAAGGACTTTTCCAAGTAAAGTTTGCCCCGATTGAGAAATTCTTCCGAAGAAACAGCTTTGTTAATTAGACGAGATTCCTCACCTTGAAACTCTCGTTGTGACCGTCGAGAGCGTTGCCGGCGTTGCCGATTGAAATTTCAAAGTACATCGGCTTGTCGCCGAGCTTCTTGTCGATCATCGTGGCATCCATGATCGTCGCGAACAAGAAGAACTCCTCGTTCCTCGCGTACGCGGTCTCGTTGATCGGCACTGTCGGCTCCATCTCGACCTCCGACGGTGCCATCTCTACGTTGTCGCTGATCTCGGTGCGAATCGCGATCAATAGCCTAATAATGCAATTGTCTATCTTTTATTAGAGAATATATCCAAGTATAACGACGGAAACTCGCTAGGCTTTTTTCGCCAGCTTTGCCGTTCCAAGAGCCAGCGGATTTCCGCGTTCTAATAACGATGATGTCGCGACCTTGCTCTGTAGGAGATCCCCTCGCCCAGGCCGGTGTTCAACGTCGAGTGCTCATCTATGAGACTGTAATCTCTGATGCTGCCATAAAGGTGGATAAACGCCGGGCCGAAAGTGGGCAGAAAGCCCTTCTCGCCGTCGTTACTTATCTGCTTCAGGTCGACGAAGTGTGTGCCGATAACGGTGGCGTGCACGGGGTCATTGTCGCACAGCTGTATTTTTATCCTCTGGCAAAGCGGCGGAAACATCTCGGTGAAAACGATCTGCTCGTTCCAAACCGGGGCGTAGCTGTGCCTCTTCACGCTGGTTTTCCCCTGAAGCACCATAAACAGAAAAATGACTGCATCGTCGCCGTATGCGAAGTCTAGTACACTTGACAATGTCGTCGATAGCGTCTCACACGGCGAAAACGCAACCATTTCGAACTAATAGAATTGCCCTCTTCAGCAAACGTATACTTTCGAGCGAGCGAGCGAGAGTTAATCGTTAAATCGAATTCGCGTCAATCTTACGCTCAGCCCGGCGAAGGACACTTGGACGTATGGATCCACCAGGTCCTTCACTTCCCCCGTGAAAGCCTTTTTCACGTTCGCCATGATACTGCTGTTCATCTTCGGCAGACCATCGGCTCTGTAAACCTTCACCACGAATCGGGCGCGCTGTCTTTCAATCGGCACGCCGTCCGGCAATAAAAGATTTCCTTCGATGTCGTCCTCGTCCTTTTCGCTCTTTGGAGGTATCTTCACGGTATCGCCTTTGCCGATGACGCTAACGTCGCACTTTAAGTAGCCCTTGGGCCCTCCAGCCACGTCATCCGGATCGGTGAGCAAGGCCCATTTGTGATAGAATTGATGATCTACGAATAGAGATCACTGCCACTCATCTAAGACACGCGACGATTTTGCGAAGGGGAAGAGACATAGAAAGAGAAACAGGGAAAAAAAGAGAGAAAGAATAAGAGAGAGAGAGAGAGAGAAAGATAATAGTTGACACTTAACTCGAGGAGTTCACTCTAAAGGAGCGAGCGGGAATAATGATATTACTTAGTCTTTTCCTCATTGCATACACTCCTTCAAGCGGACTCCTCGATTTGCGATTCACATTTACGATCATAAGAACAGTCACGGAATATAGTCAAGGGAAATAGCTGAGAATTGAAAAGAAATCTGCAGAAAGCCACTCGAGGGCTTTGCTTCTCACAAAGAAACCCACAACAGCGTTTCTCTCTGATTTCGATATGTGCGTTTTAGATACGCAGTAGCCTAAAATAAGAGTTATTTGTCGTTATAAGTGCTCAATCGCAAAACTTAGGAAGTGAAATGCAACGACTTATTAGTTAGGAGGATTTATTACGATTTGTTTTAGCAGCAAACCCGAGAGGTTGTACAACATTTTTAGAATTTCGTTTGATTTATTAAAGTTACAGATGGATGGAAATTGTGTTTTAAGTAGCTCTGATTAAGTCTCTTCTAGACGGAGGAGTATATTCTCTTCTAGTGAGGAATATATTCGTATTCTCAGAGGGCATCTTAACTCTGAAAAATCTTTGTCGAATTTCGCGATGTTTGGAAAAATTTTATTACCGGTAAATATTTCGCGACTCCACGCGAAATATTCCTTTGCTTCTGTGAATCGTCCTACGTAGAGGTCGCTTGCTATTTCTTTATAGATATTATCGACTAGTGGGTTTGTAATTGCGTTATATAACGTAGTTCCATAAACTCAAAAATATTTTTATTTCTGATATTTTTATTTTTTTATTTTTCGTTCTCTTTCATACACACACACATGACCTCTACGTGCTTATATGTCTACACTATCGGCTTCTGAGGAATTGAATTTTAAATTTTATTTTGCGATAGATTTTGTTATTTCGCGATATGCATGCGGTGAATGGTTGAGTTCTTCGAAATTCTTTTTAAAACGTGTTTATTGTGTGAAAATGTGTTTCACTGTTTATGTAAAGTTCTGTTTCTTCGAACTCTTTGTATTTCTTTAAGTTCTTTTATTCATTGTTTCTTCTCTTATTCAACGGAAATGGGTTTGTTTTCTTGTCATGGAGAGCTATAAGTCGAATAAAAATATTTTAACTTTAACGCGTAATTCACAAGACACAACAACATCATACAATGTAAATATCTCGTTTCATATAGATTACTTTCAAACGTATTCTTGGAAAAGTCAAGGAATCAAGGAAATATCTGTAGCGTGATAATTGAAGATTACGCGTAGAATATTCCATCTTAATTGGAAAATTATACGCAATTCAAAGTAAGCAAGTTTAAATAATTATTATGCAAAAAGAGAAGATAGAAAAAAAGCAGTCTAGAATATATTACATATATATATATTCTGTACTGTAATATTAATGTATGCATTGACGTAATAGCGCATCTGTTTATATTCTTCATTATGTAAAATTTAATATTGCAGTTCAATATTGCAGTAATATTAAAATTTAATGTTGCAATAAATAGAAAATCTAATATGTAATTCCAAAAGAAAGACAGGTGAAACAAGAACAATTTTGTGTACAATATAATGTCGTCGGTAAATATAACGATTTATTAGTTAGAAAAATTTAATGGATACTACATAGAATGTCGTAAATACATTAATGCGACAAGTCAAGTTTATACGTTTATTCCGTAATATAAAATTACTCTTTATTATTTCACGTACAATTACATTATTTCACAATTACAGCAAAGATGATTTTGTCCCATATCTATTCAAACACATGTTACGTAATTATAAATGTAACATATGTTATGTAATTATAAGTGTAACGGAAAAATATTTTCAGTTCGTGCAACTGAATAGAGGTCAGACGGAAAACTTATTGACGAGAAATATTATTTCTATCACTATGACCAAAAGCGTTCGTCTGAATATTCAGCTGTATTAAAACTCGATTGAGATAATTAAGAGCAATTGACTGAGTGTAAACTTCCAACAGGACTCTTTTTGTTCCTACAACCGAATTTCTCATCTGGTCTCCAAATAACAAAAAATTCAGTAACAGTAACGGAATTTTCCGCGCACGATAAGGGAGTCCCCAAAAATTCAACATGCCAAGAAAAATTTAGAAGAAACATTGTGAAGTACATCTGAAGCCAAAACTCTTTCGTGTATGATATTTCTTCTCATTCTTTTTTAGATATTTGCCCAGAAACATAAAAAACAAATTCTCTCTCAAAAGAAGATTATGCATTCCTAAACTTGCGATTAAGCACTTACTTTACTTAAGGAGATACTCGTATCTTATTTTGTTCCAAGTTGCAATGTATCCAACGAAAAAAAAAAATTAGCTGAGGACATCATTTGAATTTCTTTGTTAGAGCGCGAAATGGCGGAAAGAATAATCCGACACCTCTTACTTGTCTTGTTGCTCCGCTCTCGTTTCTTTCTGCAGAGTGCGTTTTAATTGAGGGATTCCAACACCAAAGTAATATAAATGACTTCCTCGTGTACTCGGTCATTTTTATTACTTCTCGTGGAATGTTTGATGAATACCTCATCCAAAAGCCACGCGTCTCACTCGCGCATTGTAATCTCGTAGGAAAAATATGGGGCCATGAATAGACAAGTGTGTAGGATTAAAACCCATGCGCGGTCATTTTATATTATTGCACGCGCTGTAATAATATTATTGCGCGGCGCTCGTGATGAATTAATTGCAAAACGTCCTCGTGAATATATAAACGAACTGCAGTTATTTATAACATTAGACGATGGAGCGTGAGAATATTACGCAATTTCGATGTAATTGAACCATAAACGGTTACGTGGCGCCTCTTACGATCCAATCGACTGAACTTTGCTCGAGACCTTCAGCCGTGATGTAAAATTAGTTTAAAGAAGTTTATTCAAGTATCGATTTACAATCCCGCGTATAGTATCACATACAATATAGCACAAATAAAACGAAAAATTGAAAGCGGGTTACATAAAGCGAACCATTTTTAAAGACAAGCCGTACAGAGTGTCTCGAAATCAGCGGATAGACCTTTGCGGGAGAAAAACGAGATGCATTGTGAAAGAAAAAATAAAAACAATAATAACTTAAGAAATGAGAATATTTGGAGGATTAGATCTCGGCTATCCACGCGTGTTCAATCGAACCGTTCGTCAGGCTAATCGTTTTAGAAGCAATCGATGCGCTCAGCCCGACCAAAAGTTCATTCGGCCACGAACGATTCATTAGCCCGACGGGAGAGCCGTAAAATTTGCAACCGTGCCACGCGGGACTTTAACGCGCGCGAGGACGCGTGGGTCAGGATCAGCTCGGGCGTACACGGAACGTAGACACATGCGCGGGAATATAATGTGTGTGAAGGTGAAAAGCCTAGCACATGCGAACACGATTCGCGATAAAAATAGCACGTCCAGTCCTCGTAAACGAATGTCAGACACGACGACGGACGTTTCTCCAACACTCCCGCCGTCGTTTTTTACCTAACAATCCCCTCCTTGGTGTTGATCGACGAGTCAATCAATCGGTCGGACAGTCGGTTGGTCGATCAATCGATCGATTGATCGATCGCGTACATGAATTATGTGCGGGATTAAAATAAGGAAGCACGTTTCAGAAAAGCCGAGGCGCTCCGCGCTGAACCGACAAGATAAAGTTTTCCGTGACGTGGGGGATTACTTGCCAAGTCTTTCAAATATCGTTCTGTTCGCGAATAGGTGCCTGTTACTTGCTTATCGTTATTCACAAGAGCTCCGTTGTTATATACGACTATGTGGATACTTCTCGCACAATAAATATTCCGAGAATGACGAGATATGTTCTTTAAAATCAACACATTTAAGTTCTCACCTCTCGAGGCCATTTGCTAATAATGTCCTTTACAATCGACAATAACAACGCGAGAGTTCTCCAAAAAAAAAAACCAAAAAAGAGAAACGCGAGTTAAAGACTAAAATTGCCGAATTACTATGACAACAAACAGATTGTTGTGTTAACCCTTTAATTGCGACGCGCTTTGATACGAGCCCTTCATTATATACGCGCAATACTTGCAAATTAATGGCTACAGAATACTAATCAGTCAGCTCGTACTCCCAGTACAGGAGTTGGAGGTGGTTATTCCAAGCGAGATATAAGGAAGTAAATAGACTATGTTTATAAATCGAAATTGTCAACGATGGTCGAGATGTTATCAACAATAAAATACGTTATATCGATCGAGATTTACTAAGCTTGTGTGTGGACGCTTTTCATGCATATTAATGAAAACACGAGGGTGTATGTTGTACATCTTTCGCAGCTAAGGGGCTAAAATTATTGTTAACGTGTAAGTTACATCGAAAATAACGTGTAATGCAAGTTAGACTTTGAGCTCTTTGAGAGACGCCATGATCTGATCATAAGGCGGCAAGTATCGCGCGTACCCACTGAAAATTCCTTGAGTTACAATCGCGAGAGGGAGAACTCGAGAGTTAGGAGAAATTTTGCGTTAGACGATGCTACTTTGTAACGAATTTTGTCTCGTCTCCAAGTTGTCGCGCAGAAAGACTTTCTCTCGAGGATCACGGGACTCCCTTCAAAACTCGCAGGCAAAGTGCAAGAAGTGGATGACACAGTAAGGGAAAAAGACTCTTTGTTGTCGGTAACGAAAAGAGAAACACACACGGCACTGTTACATACCGAGTCTCATACTCGGTGCACGCCTAAGAATTTAATCCACGATAGACGGCGACAGACGTTATAGAGTAAGACGTTATAGAGTAGACGCATTAGCGCGCGTGGATATGATTTTCCTCTTGCCTTAATCGGCCGCGCGCTAATGCTAAAGAGCGTAACTTTGAAGCCTCTTAACTCGAAAAGTACTTAACGAAAAAATACTTAAGTATAGTGTTTTGGAAAGCTCTCGAGATAAGCTACAAGAATATACAATAAAAAATGGGGGTATCCATTTAAAAACATCATTGTGACCTTGACCTGATCTTTATGACGCAACTCAAGGTCAAACTGCTAATATCATAAAATAGATCTTTTTAAACCCTACAACTTTTGTATTTAACATTTTTTTATACAACGCTTTGTTTTCGAGATATTCAGGTGTTCCGGTATATAATATTCACCCTGTATAATCGAAACGAACGCATTAAAAAATAATCAGTTTGCGTACACACATTTGTGTTTTTAAGAGGTATTGTGTCGATTTACAATTCAAATGCAAGATTCGTGCTTCCTTTTTCTTTTTTATGGACATAATCAAGATATCATGAATATGTTATACGCCTTAAATATTCTCGAATATCGCGAATATGCCACCATTTTCAGGGAACGCGTGTTTCGTAATTTGCATACTAGACACGCACGCAATTTCTTCGCGCGACCGTCGAGTCACGGAATAAAATTCCTAAGTGTGCACCGAGCATTAGAATCGTCTCTGGTCTCTTCGGACGTTGCGAAACCTGTACCTGGTTGTGCCCATACCGTCGCGATGTCTAACTTAAAGATGCCCAGCGTTAGATTAGCGCGCAAGAGATTCCGCGATTGCTGCACCTGCGTATTACCAAAAGATGTGCTGTTTGAGCGATCTTCTATTTCATCGCACGCTTGGAATTTTCATCTCGAGCGTCAAGCGCCTGAGTTGAACGTAACTCCCGGCGGAATTTAAACGCCCTCTCTCCCGTAAGTCTTCCTCGACAATCGATACTCGTGTAAATGCCGAGGCGAGTAATAATCGCGGGTTGACAAAGGCGCGACGGAATATCGCAATTATCGCGCTAATAATTATATCTCGAATATATATCTGTTCAAGCATGTCAATGAACAAATTTAAATTTCTGCCGCTACGAAAAGCTTGAGAAGACACGTAACAATCGATAGGGAAACTTACCGAAAGCGTGATGATCTTGTCGAAGAGCATGACGGGCGGCATGTGGAAATCGAAGACAAAATACTGAAACAAGATGTACGAAAGTATATGAATCGGCTAACATGCGCGCGCGAAAGAGAAAAAAGAGAGGAATGGGAACAAGCAGATACATAAGATCCAAATATATTAGCGAAGGAATTTCTTGAGGAAGACTCTTTGTCTCTAATTCTATTCGGGACTTTAAACCGAATCAGTTATGGAAAGTTATCTAAGTATATCCCGGGTATTTCTCAAATTAACCAGATACTCGTGCGAGTAGCCATTTGGTTATTTCGGATATTACTTGGGGATCTGGAAATAATTAGGGACTTAAGCGCCGAGAACTATAAGCGTATTACCCAACTGAGTCAACCTTTTCGGCTTTACACATGCGACGAATACACACGCGTGTGATATATGCAGTGCAAATTTTGCATATAAATATGAAATGCAAACGAATCCAAAATTTTTTGCGAATATGCCACTCATAATAAAACCGAATATTTATGCATGTTTTTTCAAAGTTTGTAAACGAGTTTGGCCAATATGGGATATTTCGTGACTGCACTATTATTTGGCTATTATGAGATAATTCGAAAATTAAGTACCGTAAACTAGAGTATCTCAATTTTACTAAGTTAGATTGGCTTTTTCGATTAATATTCAGGCGAAATCTGTGAAGTGTGGTCGAAATTCCATGTGTGAATATAAAACGCACATGAATCTAAAACTTTTAGACATGCCACTCGTAATAAAGCCGAAAGTTTTCACATGTTTTTTCAAAATTTCCAGACGCATGTTGTCATATCGAATATTTCCCGGGTGCGCATTTATTTGGCTCTTTTGAAATTATTCGAATAACTGTCGGAAAGTGTTGTCCAACTAAATTCAACCGGTTAATATTCCCGGCTGAAATTCACGTGAATGATATTACGCAATGGAAAAGTTCCATATTTGAACATAAAACGCTTATTAATCTAAAACTACCCGTTGAAAATTACCCGTTGTTCATACAAGCTTTTGCAAAATTGCTAGATACAAACGCAATTATCAACGACTTTGGATACTCGAGGCTACTCGGATATTACCCGTTTTATCATCACCAACTTTTGATTAATGAAAGCCGAGTAATAGCCGCGAAGTTGGGTAATAACAAGTGATTAGCCGGGCAGCCGGTTATGGTAGCCATTTAATTTACATCGACAGCGTCAACTCCAACATATCCAAGTTCGCTGAATTCATCGAATTGCGCTTGCGGAATCCTGTTCGCGCGAACTTTCGCCATCTCGGTTTCTTACTTCATTGTAGTACGGACAGTTAGTGGACTCTTTGACGCTCGTGTATTTGCGCTGATCGCCGACCTGCACGCACACCACCGGATCCATATTGAGTCCGGCGAGTTGCCTCGCCTCGATAATCGTGACGCACACCTGGTAGTCCTGCGCCTTCAAGGCGCTGTGCCCGGTGTCGCCGGTCTGTAAGACGAAAGAAACGTGTGCCATCTCCAGGGCGACGAATAAAAAGAGGCAACATTGTGCTCGAAGATCGCTGGGATCTTTGCCTCCTGATGAACGGCTTTACCTGTCGCGGTGGACGCGCCTAACGAGCGGCGCGCCAAGTTAAAGAACGACAGATCGATGTGACATCGAGTCGCGGCGCGATATTTAACGGGACAGGAGTACCTCGTTTCTCCACTACTCTGTTACCGCATGAGCGTTAACATTTTACGAGCTGCACAATAGAGCGCCGTCGTAAAAGGCGGAGACGGTGACGCGTAAAAATTACGTTCATCTCCTTCGCTGCGCTATTTACTCTTGACCTCCTCGGAACCGCTCAATGTCAATTTCTTTATTCATAGACGACCATAGCACTTATGGAGATCGAGCCGTCCGCGAGAAACACATTAAACGCTCGATGTTTATGTACTGTCGTTAACGCTTAATGCACGAATCGCGATATGAGATTTTTTTTCAACACTACCAGGGGTAGTGTGCGGTTCTTTATAGAAACGGGCTATGTCCTCGCAAGCGTAAAATAATATGGTTTATTAATTGTCATACGGGGAGATATTAACCTTGGGCTTTGGTCTCTTGGCCGGCTTTAGTGCGGTTTCCTCCTGCTCGTGGTTAGCACTCAGCTGACTGTCGTTATCGGAAGTGTTTGTTTCGAGGGAAGTCAGAGAATTTGTTCGCGACGGCTCGTTCGAAGTTGGGCAGCTGGAGTCCCGTCTGTCGAGGAGGTCCTTCGTCTCTGAATTGCTGTCGCAGGAGCGTGCCCGCGGCGGTCTCTGCTTCCCCAGTTTCAGGAACGATCGCATGCTCCTCAAAGTGGTACTCCTATAGAGGAAGCCATAAAGGGATGTTATCAGCGGGAGCAATTTCTTCTCGAAAAGTAATTCTCACCATATTACATGAAGACCTTCAAGAGTATGAGCAGCGAGATGCTCTCTTAAGAATGGGTTATCGTTCGGCGCACGCGGTATCGATCGGAAAGTATAATTCCGCGCAGGTTCGCCGCGTTCTGCTATCGAATCTTATTTGGCGGGTTTTTAAATTTCAACGACGATTGTTTACCGTCTCGTGTAACTTATATTGGAAAATAGAAAGGAAGATGGAAAGATATTTAGATCAGATATTTTGAAGATCGTCTTCTCTGGTCGAGAGGATTCGACATCATTAATATCGTTGTCTTATTATCTCTTCTTATATTTCAGAGATATACAAGAGTGACTTCGGAGATATACGAGACTTTATTTCAGACCGTCCACTTTAGTCCGTGTATCCTTCTCGCAGGATAAATATAACTTTCTTCTCAGAGCAAAAGCTGCTTACTAGCGCGTCACGTTCATATCAGTTATCTCGAGTCTCCTGCCGTTGCACACGTCGCCGGCGATCCCGAGAATGTCGTTTTCCCTGAGCCGCAACGCCACTTAAATCCCGCTTGTAACCATAAGCGCACGCATTGGCGGATTAAAATGTTTAGAGATGCAAATTGAAAATCTGATGCTTCCTACGTAATAAGCAACTGCCCTGGAGGGTAAAAATTTCAAGAGATCTGAGAAAACGAGACGAAAACACTTTTCATCTAAACAAGCTAAGCTACGAAGGAAATACATGGAAAGGCTTTCCTTCATATCACATATCTCAAATTAAATTTATTTTTATTCAAAACTATATGTTTTTACTCGTTAAAGAATGAAATATATGCAGGGTATAATTTATAATACGGGTAAAACAATTCAAGGGTTAGAAATAATTGGGAAATAATAATTGGATAACAATAATTACAATTGATGATTGTACAATAAGAGAAAAATTGCAATTGTAAAATTTCCTGTTGGAGAGATCTGAACATTTTGAAAAATTAGAAAAATAATTGGGAACAGTGATTACAAGAAATAATAATAATTATGAAAGAGAATATAGAGGATGTAGCTTAATATATGGAAAACACTTCGGAGATAGATTCAGAGCATTTCAAAACAATAAAACAAGTTTATATAAACTTATTTTATCATTTCCGATTGCAGAATCCACTTCTGAAGCGTTTCCCGCGTACTAAGTCACATCCCTTTTTCATAATTATTATTATATTTCGTGATTGTTAGACACTTAAGAAAACGAAATTCCGAAAGTTTGAGTGGCATCGAATAAAAATCTCGAGCGATAATCCGCAGTCGAAATCGCTGATCGAGCCCCCAGAGTCGGCTAAGGACGAAATTGATGCGGGTACGAGTCCTCGCACCTCAGAACGTATATCGTGTTCGTTCTATTCCATCCCTCATCGATTATACCACGGTTGATGGAAGCTGTGGGCGACGGTTTTGCCAACGAGAATGTGTCACGCGCACGATGTTACACACATGAACGGCCGCGAATAACGTTCTTGACTATATCCTCGCTGAATGGAAGGTAACAGGAATTGCCACGGCGCTCCCTGGAGCATTTAATACGAAGGTGCCGCTCAGGAGGTATAAAAAGCATCTTCTTTCCTGCGTCCGGTCGACGCGCCGGGATAACATTCTAATAATAACCGGCCTGCCGTACTCCGTAAGTCGCATCTTCTTCATTCTGAGAGTTGGTAGAAGGAGGAGGAAGAGAGGCGACAGGTATCGGACAAAAGATCGATTGCCACGAGCCTGGTGAAATTCCACGACAAAGGGTTGTTTTACTCGCGAAGCGAGAGCGGCTCGAAGTGGAAAAGCGCGCGTCCGCAGCGTAGGACGATTTGCTCAGTAACTGAATACCACTCAGTGAATGAACAGTTTGCAGTGTTCATTATAACACTAAGGCATGTGGCGCACTTTATGGTCCAAGTGAGTTACTAGAGGTAACTCATAAGTTATGTTAAGAAAAATGCGTCACAAGAAGTTAGCCTGACTGCGTCCGTTCAAATATTGAAGTTTAGTATTCGCTTTAGTATTCGGTTACTGGATAGGTCAACTTAGGTCGAAATATTCCTTTTCTCACTTCATGGTTTCAGCACTTGAAGACAATAAAACACGTTTGCACGAACTAACTTTGTCGTTTCTAAGCTCTAAATCCACTTTTGAAGAGTTCCATTGAGCCACGCCCTAAAATGGCTTTTCCACAATTATTTTATTTTTTGTAGTTGTTAGACGCGCGAAGAAGTGAAATCCCGAAAACTCGAACAGAGATCCCGCGCGACAATCCGCCGTTGGAATGACCAGTCGAACCTTCAGGTCCAAATATGCCGGGACGCGATTGACGCTAGCATAAGTTCCTCTATCTTGGAATATGTGTCGCGTCACTTATAGTTCCCAGATATTGCGAAACTACCCGAAAAAACATGCGGACGGAGTAATCATTCGATTATTTCCTCTACACTTCTATCGTGCTTTCGAAGGAAAATGGGATTATTCCGATTGGGAATTCTTCTGAATCATTTTCTAATGTCTGTTTATTATCACACGCGACATCGTCGCACCGGTCGGGCAAAAATAAAGCCCCGCGTGTGTGGGCGAATTCGCGTCGGGGCCTTTCCATACTTTCGTCGAGTCTTCCTGATCTGACCTTTCCGGCGCGGAAAGGTTCACCAAGCGCCACGAGCGATAACGAACTTTAACGCATCACCGATCGCTTTATAGCGCCCTTATTATAAGCGATCGTTTCACGTCTCGGTGACGCGACGGCTGCCACGTAGTTACGCTAATGACGTCGCATGAGCCGCCGTGTACTAACGCAGCTCGGTGCGAGCATTGAATGGCTTGAATGGGGTAAAAAATAGACTCGGTTAGGGAATAATATCCCGTTCATTCCTCGCGCGTGCTCGACGCGCGCCTCTCGCCTTTTCAATTGCGCCGTTGTCGACGACGAGAGGAAGATAGGGAGGGAGAAAGAGGGGGAATGAAAAGTGGGAGCTTTTAACGGCACGGCGGGGCAAATATTTGATTACGATCATCGTTTTGCATTTGAAATAGCGCGCGAGAGAGCAATTTTCTTAATAGCAGCCGTCACGTTCTGTCACTGAATTTAAGCAAATAGAAGCACGAACGCGGCTCGTGCGCGCGTACTCAGCTGCCTAACCGTAACGTTATTTGTCGGTGATTCAATATTATTTTGATGTTTTAGACGGAGTTAACAACTTAACTAAATATTACATGATCATAAAATCGTCATAAATCGCGTCGGCCCATCATGATATATACCCTTCCCTTTTCTGGCTTAAGAGATGATGTAAATATTTCGCAGTAGTGTTGATGTTATCATCTTGCAGTTACATATATAAACACGTTGGCTGTAATAAAGGTAAATTATTAAATAGCTAGCGAAACAGAGGTAGCGACACAGCTACGTAGTAATTTTGCGTGGGTTTAATGTAATCAGACAAACTATTGTGGACCGTTCTTTGTTACGTGCTTTTGAACGCGAAGCTGCATATTATTATTATCATTATTATTGCTATTGTTATTGTTATTAAATTAACACTAAAATGCCCGGAAACGACAATTCCTTTTGAATGTATAATATACATATACATATAAATAAATATACATTTAATTATATATTCAAAATATATGTTTTATATATTGTGAACACAAGTTACAATTTTTATAATTTTTCCAAACTTATAATTCCCTATCGCAAGAGATGCATAATTGTTACTTGTTTACTACTTTATAAGTATACTGATATTATACATAATAATAATATTAATAGTATCTCAAATAATATAGTTGTCTATCTATGTACACTGTCCATGACAACACTGGCAATTAAATAAAGAGTCAAAATGACTATGTTTGGGCGTCTAAGGTAAATCACAAAATAATTCGTCACGACGTCATCGATCTGTTCCGTTACTCTTTCAGCGTGTTCTATTTTACAATTTTTTACCAAAAGTCATGAGAAACAGAGGTAGCGACAAAAAAAAAGCCTTGAAGGAGTCAAAATGTTCTGATGTTAATGCATGCCTATTAAATCCAGACGAGGACTCGAGATGGGCTGCACTACTTACCGCTTCCGATCGGGCGACTTCTCGCCGGTCGCCACGGACGCACCCCTCGGCAGGAAACCTCTTTTGGACGTTTTCTCGGGGGTGTGCCATGATCCTCTTCTCTTCCCGCCGGCAGCGCCGCTGCTCGCCTGTTCGAGGCTCTTCTCGAGGTTCGCGATGTTCTGCTCGATGTCGATCAGCATTTGCTGTTCGTCCTCCATTATTTCCGTGGCCGCGTAGGAGCTGCAACCTTCGTCCGGGGGATTGTATCGAATTTCGAAGCACACCACCGCCTGCACAAGTACATACACACGGTACATCATAGGAATCGATCGAAAGGGTCGTTTGAATAATCGACAGAGATATACACACACACGAAGTTTCCTCGCGCGAATTCCATTCTTCATGAAGCGCGCGCGAGATTGCACGGACCTAGCGACGATAGAGGAAGAATAACGTTCCGATATAATCTACAATAATCTGTTGGAAAATACACTGAGCCGAGAAAAATACTCAGCAATTTTCGACATCGCCCAAGCTGTCGAGATGAGTCTCAGGAAAAATGGAGAACATTATTTTCAGACCATTCTGTGAAGCGACGGGATATACATCGTGTTTTCTTTGCTTCCCGAAAAACGGAGGAGGGAAAGAGAGAGAGAGAGAGAGAGAGAGAGAGAGTAAATATAATAAAAGAGATAAAGTTAAAGGGATACCATAGTTGGAAACTTTATCGGCAAAATACTAACAAAGTTTACGTCGTACAGTGATTATATAGGATTATAAATGCTTCTACACAGTGTAAGTAACGAGCACAGTGTGCAGATATAAATTGAAGCATTAGTCAGTTTGCAATGAAAACGATAAAGTAATCAAAAATTGTCATCTCGAGCTGTCAATTAGTATAGATATTTACTTATTTTGCAAAAGTTTCGCGTAATGCTTTAATTCATCCTTGCACGTATTAATTCTCATAACTTATCGTGTCGTTGCAGTTTTATGAGTTCATACTTTCGGTGTTTAAGCGACGTTTATGATCCTGGTTGGAAAAATGATTTCTGTGGAGAAAAGGCGAAGAAAAAAAAGTGATTTGAATTCGCATTTTTCGAATATGATTTCAAAGGTTTCATTCGCATTAATGCAGCGGGCACCATGCGAACTTTTGCCCGTCGTGTATCCTTCGCTCGCTCCGCGCAATACGCATAATCGCAAAGCCAACACGGTTGGCTCCCAAAGATCATAAGGAAGTTCAATACATTTTGTTTGCCTTGCAGGAAGTGCTTGGTGTGTTCGCAGACTGCGCGCCAACTTCGTTAGCAGCGCGTTTAACCTCCGGACGTTTTCGTGACGACGTTTCGCTTCCACGTAGACTTCCGCCGCGAGAGCGGCGACGCGTTAAATATCACGTGATAAAAATGAGCTCGAACGTAGTTAGCCGCGATACCGCGTTTTCTCTTTTTCTCTCTCTCTCTCTCCCTCTCTCTCTCGTGTGAAAAAAATGGTTCTGCGAAAAGTCTCGTCTAACGTGATAAATGCCATGCACATTATAACGACAGTTTTGCGTTCTTATATTTCCGATAGTTGCGTAATGAACGCCAGAGAGAGAGAGAGAGAGAGAGAGAGAGGACGCATGGTAAAGGAAAGAAATCGAGCGGCTGTTTTGCAAGACGCGCAAAAAATTGTCAAAATTAATCGATGTTAAGATGCAACATGCATGCTTACTTCCGAAGCTTGAGTTTTTTATTGATCACACAAACTTGTCCATACTGTTGTAAAGCGGAAGACGTTGTGATACTCGGAATATCGCGCGGCGAGTACGAAAAAATTATTAATTTCCTTATCAGAAGCGATTTTCTCGAGTAGAAGAAGAGAACAAAGTCTCCCACGAAGAAAATTTATTCTATAATTTATTAAGAAAGGTACGCCTTTGAGAGCCGCCGTTAAACGTTAGTCATGATAATTTTAATCTAATAACAGAAACACATAAAATTAGACAATGCGATATATGTAGAGTTCTGATCGGAAGCAAACCATCACATCGAACCGATCCTGCGTCTCGGAAATAAAATTTTTTCGTATTTAATAGCGCCTCCTGTCTGCGCCCCGGAGCTTCATTGAAAACTATTGTCACATTATCATACACAATTTTATCCTCCCGCTGTTAGATTAAAATTATCTCGATCAACATCGAACGACGGCTCTTAAAGACCTGTCTTTCTTAATACGGTTAAACACCACAAAGGAGGTCTAATATAAATAAAAATAAATATAAATAAGATAATAAATAGATAAATAATAAAATTTATTTCGTTCTCTCCCCCCTCCTTGCGAGGGACACAAAAGGGCAAGAAACCGCGCTGTCACAAAAATATTAAAGGAAACTTTGCATTCTGTATTTTAATAAAATCATTATTAAGGAGTCAAAAAAATGAATAAAAATTAATAAAATGATTATTAGAGCGAATTTAAGTGAGAACGAATAAAATCATTATTACAGCAGATCTGAGTATAAAAATTTATTTCGCCCACGTGGAACAAAAGGAAAAAAACAGCGTCATTGTACAAAAGTGTTAAAGAGAACCTTGCATTCTGCATTTTACCGGCGATCGTCGCTGCGAGAACGGGACGCGTTATTTGGAATACAGAATAGCGATTACGTATTCAGTCGTACGACTCTATATCGGTACGTACCGGAAGCGGTTTGTTATTGAGGTCGACTAGAGAGTCTGAGACTAAGATCCGACCTTCCCGCACCACCGTCTGCAACACCAGGCCGTACTTCGCCGCGACTTTTTCATTTCTCAGGACCCCGCGCGATACGACTGCCAATTGCAGCACCTCCGCCTCGTCCACCGGCCTCCCTAGATTCCACGTGAAGCTCTGAAATATGAGGATATGAATTATTTAGGACGCGCTTATCCCGAAGGACCTGGCCGACTTCAGCTCTCTTCCCAGCGAGAAAACTAACAGGTGGCTTATCAGGAGATATCATTTTGCGACGGACAGTAACTTTTCCTTTCCTTCGGCGGACTTTCTCACCGCGACATTCAGTTTATATCCAGTTGTGTACGATAAAACAGCTGGACACGGATTTCTGTTATATTCCTGGAGAGTCCATCTGTTTTTGGCAGAAAATCCTCTCGCGACTGAAGAAAGCCGCCGTCGAGACTTCGCATTTCTCGCGAATTAAACGCGAGGATCACAAACAAGAAGATTTGAATCACTGTCGCGTGAGCTTGCACGCATTCGGTTTGCATGCACGCATGAAACATGCATGAGAAATGTAGTGACGCGCGCGGTACGTATGTATAAATAAAATCGGAAGATCAATAAGTCCCGAGCACAAATTTATATATGCCAAAAAACCACATGATGTGCTGAAAGGATAGAGAGACAGAGAGAGAGAAAGAGAGGATTCTGCATGAAGCCAGATTAAGTCTGTTTTATTATTTAAATACGCTCGGGAAGCCACGAGCGTGATTCGAGAGCTCTGTCGAGATTTTTGATATAATTATGTCCATCTTGGTCGTTCTGGTCGTCTTTATTCTCTCTCTTTCTCTCTCTCTCTCTCTCTCTCTCTCTCTCTCTCTCTCTCTCTCTCTCTCTCTCTCTCTTTCTCTTTCTCTAATACAAGTTTTTCCTAAAAAATGTCTGTGCTTTTTCTTTTGCTCCGTAATATTTATTGTAAACTGAGATGATTATATCTTTCATATTATTTTACATTACTTATCTTTATCACTATTATCATTATTATTATTGATCTTTTTTATCTACCGTTAAAAATCTTTTCACGTATATTATAATACGTGCAAATTAGTTACTTACAGGTTTAGAGTTACAATTATTTTTGTTTCTAGCGCAATGTCTCACTTCTTATTTTTTTATACACTACTTTTATACATTCGGTATAACACTTTGTACCGAACGCTATTTTTTTTAAATACAAAAATAATTGTAACTCTAAATCTGTAAGCAACTAATTTGCACGTATTATAATATGCGTGAAAAGATTTTTAACGGTAGATAAAAAATATCAATAATAATAATGATAATAGTGATAAAGATAAGTAATGTAAAATAATATGAAAAATATAAACACCTCAGGAACCATATTTATTTACAATAAATATTACGGAGCAAAAGAAAAAGTACAGACATTTTTTCGATGTTACTAAAGAATAGTTTTACGCATCCGTCAGATTTCTTTCCCAAGACCTTTTCGTCATTCTTCTTAGCGGGAGAATCGGGTTTCCATGAAATAAAAGAGTAGTCCTTTCTATCCCATACTCTCTTCTTTCTCTCTCTCTCTCTCTCTTTCTCTCTCCTCTCTCTCTCGGCGCATATTTAGTTACATATAGCTTAAGAAAAAAAAACAGAGAAAAATAGAACGCGGAATTCGAAAAATTCCGCGCAAATTCCCACAGAGACTCCGGTTCGATTTCATTTTATTCAATTTCGCAAAATTAAATTCCTCTCCATTCTTTTGAATTCATCTGCCTTTTCACAGGAACCATCTGCCTTTTCATGTTCAGTACACAAGCCTGTCTGTCTGTCTGTCTATCTGTCTGTCGCGCAATGGACAAGGCGACTCGAAACGTTCAAAATTGAATCCCGAAACTGCACAGCCATTGAGGTGTATTCTCCATGAGAGAAACGCCAAAACTTTGAGGGAGCGAGTCAATTCCCAACGATGAAGATTGAGTGTTCGAGCGCTCGAGCAATTAATTTCAGTCCACAACCCTGTATCTCGCCCGAACTTGACGATCTCGCGACAGCAAGCCGAAGTTCTTAATCACGCTAAAAGCGTTATAAAGCCACATTCCTCGAATTTACGGGCACGCGTAAATTGGACCATTTATGCAGAGTTCCCACATTTATTAGTTGCGTCCCGTTATCGCCGTGCGGGCGATCAGGATATTGCGAAAGTTCATTTCCTACACGAATCGCGAGAAACGAATTTACGAGAAACGATACCTTGTCCTCTCCGGATAGAACTGTCAGACAACTCGCTGTCAGTTTCAGCCACGTACAGTGGTATAGTAATGGATTGGTCATGTCGACATTACCAAATCGGGCTTTCAGTGCTTATTAGATGTAAAATTTCCGGTGTAGCTTCCCTGTTCTCTGCAGGCAGTAGGCAAACGCGTCCATGAAATTTCGCACGGGAGAAAGAATTTGGTTGTATTAAAGTGAAGTTTGATTTTAATGAGCGAACCAACGTTGGTTTTAATTGAAGGATACAAAATTTATAACGACCCAAATTTAGCTGTAAGGACCAGAAATTCCGTTCCCTTCAACCAGCGTTGATCCGTTACCTAATCATAACTTTACGTTAATACAACCAAATCTTTTTTTCCATGTGTAATCTTTCGCGTATTTGATCTTTTGCGAACGCGATGTTTTAGAGTGTTTACTATCTATTCTTCTTTCCTTCCTTCAATATTTGGCCTTGCCTGCCACTGTCTGGACTTGATACGCATGCTATTCGCTGTATATTGTCTATATACAGCGTACTATATAACGTAAAAAATAAGAATTCTAAATATGTATGCTTCAATCAATCTCATACGAATAAAAATCGTTTTTTGTCATGTACTGCAGATAAACGTTTGATGACGCGAGATGTGTTTGTTAACGCGAATGTGTCGTTCCTAACAAGTGTGTCAGAGTATTCTTGCAACAAGTTGAAAACTGTAGTATTTTGTTGCAAACATCCTGATTGCATTCACAAAGAGTTGACTTATGTTACTTGCTGTAAATATTGAACTTCTTGCAATTTCGATTAGAATTCCGTACGAGCGTGACTAACCCTGCCGTCCGGCCGTCTGTTCATTAGAATGCGCAACTAAAACTAATTTATAAACAGTTCTTGTATATTGCGCGGTTAGAGAGAGAGAGAGAGAGAGAGAGAGAGAGAGAGAGAGAGAGAGAGAGAGAGAGAGAGAGAGAGAGAGAGAGATATAGAGAGAGAGAGAAAGTTATACATGGGTGAGAATACCATAACTAAACCAACTATCTGCCTTCCCATTTATTAGCACTAATTCTTCTTCTTCGTTCACACATTCGTTAACTCGTTAACTTCGTTAACTATAATTCTTTTCACTGTAATAATCTTTCCGCCATTGTGCGCGCGCACAATAAGCTAAATCGCCAATATATTGAGAAAAAAATCTAAGTCTGAGGTTTACGCAAATTTTGTTGTATAAACTGCAATCAACGTAAATTGAATAACTTTAGTCAGATAGAAATTAAATTACTACATTTAGCCAACAAGAACAAATCAATGGAGCTGAAATACAATTGAATGTACAATTTCTTCAATAACCAGAATGTTGATTCAGTTGCACAGTTTAGGTAATTTGATTTCTAATTAAAGCTTGAATAAATCAGATGACAAATACGATCTATAACATGTTGTGTCAGCTTTATGATTGCATTGAAGTAAATTTTAAGTTTGTTTTACGTAAACAATAAATCAAAGAAAAATTTTGCTGAATATATTAAGACAGTTCGTCTGTCATGTACAATTCTGAAGCTGAGTTCGTTTAAGATGGTGTCCCCAATCAAGGAGGGATAAAAAAGTTGATTTTTTATTGCATTTTTAAAAACGTGATATTTCAAAAGCGTGCTCCTGAAATGCCATGTTTGAATTAAATGAAATAACGGAGATAAAGCGGGCCTAAGAAAAGACCTTCGAAATAATTCCACGCCTTTTGCCGAAAAAATTCCCTACGGTTTCAAATACTTAAATAATAGACGTTTAAATACCTTTTGTGCTTCGTAAACGTTTCGTAGCCGTGCTTATAAAGAGTGTTGTAAACACGTGCCAACCATCTGAAGTATTCAGTTTGAGCTGTCTGCATTTTTAATGAAGTATTTGATCCAATTTTGCAAATAATAATTGTAATTGCCATCAGCACTAGTTAACAAGCAAAGATTTCTTGCAACGTGAAACGAATTGACAAGTCAATATGACAGAAAATGTTAAAAATTTTGTTGTTTCCTTCAAAAAATTTCTTAACGTTACCTATTAATCGGCGTTTCAAATCGGCTTTCACATCTTTCATTGATTCAAGTTGTTTCGGCATGTTTTCTTGCAGTGCAAAACTGAACGGATCGGATTATTTTGTGACAAATGTTAAGTAATTCGGGTAGATTAATCCTTCGAGTGATATTTGCGTTACTTTCGGAGTGGCAACCAGAATCATTAGTGTCTTCTTGGATTTTCCTCTCTTTAGTGCTCGAAAAAATTCTCGAAAATTATTGAAACTTCTTTTACCCTTCTAGTTGAGGATCATATGGCTTTTCTGCAAAAAATAAATTGCTCTAACGAAATTATGTATGAAGCTGCTTGTATTATTAAATTAACCAACAAAGTTTTTAAGGCTAATGAGAAGCGAAATTGCTCTAAGTTTATTTTATTTTTAGTAATTTTTAAACACAAATACTTCGAAAAACGAGTTCTTCTCAGAATGGTCAGGACACGAGTAATCCTGGTTGCCACTCGGAGGCTTGAATATGAATAAAGATGCGCGTGTAATATAATCGAATCAGATATGACGCATGAATTTACGCAGACACAAATTGGGTGACGGATTACATTTGCAGATCTCTATCTCCTATTTGCAACAATTTGCACTCATGGATTATATACTTTTTTCTCTCGCTCTCTTTCCCTCTCTCTTTCTCCCTCGCTCCCTCGAGAACGCATGTCGAGCTTCCACAGCTGGATGGTGACAAAGAGCTGTCTCGCTATTGCGAATCGGCGCGTTGTCGAGTTATTGTGAACGATAAAACAGCGGTATGCATTCCCTCATTTTCTCTTTTTATCTTTTTGTCTAAAAAATCAACGATTAAATTCACGTCGACAAGTGGCGCGCTTGCGAATCGCAATTTAGATTTTCATTATTAGCGAATGCAAGTCTCCCACGCGCGTGATATTTCTACGTATGCGGGGTTGATACGAGAACGAGATAATTATATTGTAATTGTGGTCTCCACGTCGCCGCGGGCGGATAAAAACGATATGATGTCGCGCAAACGTTACGATCGGTAGCGTGGAATTTAAGATCGCGAAAACGTGCGTCACGCGCGCGTTCGCCCGTTGCAACGTTGCACAGCGAGTCCGCGGATCGATCCTGCCATCACGCACCTTTGCCTCGGCCATGACATAAAAGCTGAATGAAAAGACTCGCCGCAACATAACGTCGCTCACATGTTCTATTACATGCACACGAAAGCCGAAACGCATCTTGCACGTGTCTAAGCAGTAATGAGAGATGAGGGATCGTTAATTACGCTGAGAGCGCGCAGTTAACTCTCGTGAGCTCAGTTCAAACACCCGATGTCCATTTTACACGTTAAGAAATGTGAACTGCAGAGGTACAGCTGTCACGTAATTCGTATCGCAGAACAGTGAAATTGAGGTGTGAAGAACAGTGAAGAAACCTTCACGTACAATGTTGAATCCGTGAGACCCGGACAAATATTCAAACGTTCAGCAAATATTTGTAGTCTGGGAAAATTTCATTATAGCGAAAATCTGTTTGCAGAGTTTGATTTTATATTGCGTTATTATCTTGTAGCTGAGATCCTTTTATATCTTGGTTGTCCGAAGTTGCCTCGGCTTAACAGGCTCAGATTGTACTATATAAGTATATATATATATATATATATATATATATATATATATATATATATATATATAAATTTAAAAAATTAAGAAGAGAGAAAATTAATTATATATTTAAATATATTTTACTTCTTATATATTTTGTATATATTAATTAAATATACAAGATATTCCATTTTAAGCCAGCTGAATATCTTGAACACACACATAAATTCGCGCACATATCAATGTTGATGGAACTTAGCGACGGAAGTTGCATTTTTTATTGCTAAATAACTTTTAAACTTTTAATTGGACTTGCGTCATATACGTTTTTGGGATTTTCTACAGAGAAAATTGATTTACGATTGTTTAAAATCTACTACAAAAAGTACTATTTGAAAAAAAAACTTTCTATTTGAAAAAAAACTTTCTATTTAAAAAAAAGTTTTTTTCTACTATCAAGTTTTTAACTACTATCATTCGCCAAGGTTGATCTTGGCGAATGATAGTAGTTAAAACTCAAGATTACCATTTTTTTTCTCTCTTAAAACCCTATAAATTTTGTTTAAAACATTTTTGTCTGCCCGGTTTTCGAGATGTTTGGCTGGCCTGTTTAAAATGTAATTGCCTGCATAAAAGAAAATTAATTTTTTTTTATATTTATATATAATGTGTATATATATATAATTTTTTTTGTTTTTTTCCTGCATATCTATATACAAAGAGGAAAGAAATTATTTCCTTTACATATATTAACTGATATATAAAATACATATCAGGTAAAATATATATATTTAATATATATAATATAACACTAATCCTTCGCATATCATTAACCATAATTTTTTTTTTCTTTATACCTGTATATAAAAAGAAACGAATTCAATCTTTTCTAGATCCATTTGAATCTATGTCAGTTTGAATCGCAAATCGGCGAGTTTACGGCGCAATCTCAATCGCAGTTCTTGCGAGAAGGCTGTTTTAAATTGCAAAAAGGTACGCGCTATATTTATCTCGGGGATATGCGAGCTTGCTGGGATTACAATTAACGCTGCAGGTAACGCTCGACGCCAGATCGATAAAGGCTTTATCAATTCGCTCTTATTAGGTATTTGCCGAAATTATTCATCATTCCTCTCGTCGTAGTGTCTCACTGTCACGTATGTACCAAATACCGTTCAATTCGTCGTTTCGTTAATAAACGACAACGCTATCGGGACAATTTTCTTGTTATACATTTGCATAACCACACGGTTGAAGTTGCTCGAAAGCGATGTCGTGTCGGTGTGATACATTTGCAATACGGGAGCGCGATGAAATCGTTATTTTCCAGACGATACGCATATTTACCGCTACTTCGACGTTCACAATTACGCTCATAACGGGACATCGACACTCCGATAATCCAATACTCTGCTCAACAACACTTCAGTCTAAAGGCAATTATCTCGCGACGTATCGGCCGCGTATGTGTGAATGAGAGAAGCGGCAGAGGAAGAGAAAGAGAGAGAGAGAGAGAGAGAGAGAGAGAGACAAACAAATAGACAAACAGGCAGAGAGAGGCAGAGATAGTCTAGAATGCATTTGACCACGTGTAATTTTAACGAAAATACGGGCCTCTCGGACTGCTCTTCATAGCGTGACTGAAGCGAGATCGAGCAAACTACTTTAATAATTCCCTACTCTCTGCATAAACATTTTATACGCTTAGGAAAGAAGAGAATTTTTACCTGCTCCACCTCGATGACGTCCCCATTGTCCTCGAGATTCGTTGAATAATGCGATACTTCTGCAACAGAGAAAAAATGACACTATATATACAATCTGATGAAAAACATATTCGATAAAATAACGAACAAGGTGATTTTTGACATACGCGCGTCGTCCATCGTATGAAAGCGAGACAACGGTTTTGGGATGATCGGGGTGGGCTTGACGCGTTTTGCTTGTGTATTCACCGCGACAGGGACTTTCCGCGTGGAAAAAAGAATCGCGATATGTCTTTATAGAAAGCAGATACCTCCCTCTGAGCTTTTCATTTATGTTGGAAAAATGTTACAATTAATCCTACAATTCTAAACATTATAAAGTTACATGAAGTATAAACATAACGGCACATTTTCTTTTACCCGGTACATATTCCTCTACTCATGACTCTTGGGAAAATAATTGAAATTTAATGTTTTTGTTTTCTTAGTCAAGATGCATAGAAAAAAAATATATGATTTACATAAACAGGAAAGTCCTTTTCGTGTTTACATGAACGGGACGTATCAACGTTGACGTCCTGGCCTTTGTAAGTGTTTTACATTTAATGTATAAGTTGTTTACATTTGCGGAAAAATCGGCGAGGCGACGTTTCGTTTCTCAGAGCGGGAGGAAAAGCGCGGTCTACATCGCGTCTCGCGTCTTATTTTCCCGGCGCGACAATTCCCATTAGATTCGTGAACTCGTGGCAACTTCGCCGGATAATGAAGGCATTGCAGAGCAAATTAAAATCATATTTCGCGGATTTGCGTCAGAAGCACGGCTGTTGGGACGGGGCGGAAAAGAAAAAAGAAACCGTATCGAGCAAAGCTGTAGAAGGTCGTACAGAACTACACAAGGATTCCTCCGAAGCGGTTAGCGCACAAAGTGCCTTTATTCTACGGTAAATTCCATGCTTCGGACGCTGAGAGCTTTTCCTCCTCTTCTATCTCTCTTTCTTTGTCTCTGTCTTTGTCTCGCTCGTGGTGCGAGAGTGCAGTGCAACATGATTAAATTGCGCTCGCGATGCCCGACAAACATATGGATAAAACGCTTTGCGAGCGTTACGCAACATTTCAATAAAGTAAATTCGTGATCAATCGGCGATTCCGCATTATATGATTTAGAAAAAAAGGGGAAGAGAGAGCACATAAAAAAACCACACTCGCAATCTTCCATCGCGACATTTCCAATTAAACGCGAACTGATCGCCATTTCCGTGACTTTTCCATCTGTCGGGCGCGAAAGACCGAGCATCTCCGAGTAACATGTTCGACAACACGAGCTAAAGTTCAAACACGAGGTGGCCGAGGAACGCTCGGGCGAAGGCGATAAAAATAATTCTGTTTACATCCCGAGAGACTTTGCAACACAGTCTTCGGTTAGATAAGAGGGCGCACGTATGTATCGACGCCGCGCTTTCCTTTTCGTGAGGAAAGCGACGCCATGGCGGAGAAAGCCGGCGGGAAATACTACGGCGTGCTCCCGTTCGACTCGGCTTATTTATCTCCTGTGAAAATCTGCGCGACCTATGTTTGTCAAACATGGAAAGCCAACAAGCACCTTCGGAAGGCACATCTCACTATCTCTTTCCTTCTCTCTCTCTCTCTCTCTCTCTCTCTCTCTCTCTCTCTCTTTGTCTGTGTGCAAGATATAAAACCGCAGGTCAACCGCAAGATAACGGAATTGTTATCGGCCGTTTGGCGGCAGGAAAACCACCACGACGACAGAAAGTTCCGCGCGCAAGTAGATAAGGAGCTTTATGGTCAGACAGCCACGTGCTGTGGATGTGAGCTTTCCCCTGCTCGTTAACGCGCGATGAAACCTGTCAGTGGCAATCTCGCGCGTTTCCGTTCTCTCGCCGTTCTTTTCAACTTTTTCTATTGACATTGACGTTTTTCCACGTGGACGCGAAACGCCGCAAACACCCGGACGGACGCACAGGGTATGCGACCAATATCGTCGCGTGCGAGGCGCATAAGGAATGCCGCGCGCATTCACCAGTCGCATAAAAATGCCGTTCCGGCTGCAGTGATATTTACGCGCGCGAGTTGCTTTCGCGAAATTTTGAGGTATTGGCTTGGAAAATATACGGAGAGACGACAGCTCAGCGGGAATGTCGAATACTGTTGATAATATGCACGCATTTCTTGAAATTTGAAATCATTAAAGGAAATTATTTGTTTGAACCATCGATATTAATTAATATTCGCGGCTGATGTAGTACAGCAGGTACAGTTAATAATTAATATCAACTAATAACATAATTAATATGCCGCCGTATCAGCATCATGAGAGGTGACCATATCGATTGTTTAGCGATTCGTTCAGTCAGACATGTAATTATCCTGACAATTCATCAACGCCGAATAAAAAAAGGTGAAAAAAGCTGGTCGACAATCATAACGGAATAATTCGGATATGACGCTACTGTCGATTGCAGATCAATATCGCCTCCGGTATCCACAGGCGTACACAGAGTGTCCCAGAATTCGCGAGCTTTACTTTACCAAGGGAGTCTCTGTGTAATTATACATTTTACCTCAGCGCAAACGTTCATGGCATTCACGGTCTCCGAGATGCAATCGATCGGGAAAGCGGGGCTTTTCGCGAATTGCACGCCCTGCTTTACCCGAGATATGGATAATAAAATTATTCTTTTCGTTCAATTTCACAAACAGACTTCGCTTTAATAAAATTTTACTTCGAGGCCTTGCTACATAGATATGTTGAGAATTGAAAAGTTAGCATAAGTAACGAGCTCCCTTGAGATTTTGCAACGGAGAGTTGTCCCAAGTTACCCAGAAAGAACCTCTTGGCCTGATTAAAGTCGGTGTTCCGGAACACCGTGTGTATAATCAGGTGCGATTAGAGCGCGGTTTCCGTGACGCGATTATTATAAATTTACTGTCGTCACCAACCTCGCAGTCTCGTGTGGCTGGTTATATGCGGTTTTATGTAATGCAGCGGCGAGAAATACACGCGGGGTGACCCGAGCGAATCGCGGTGCGAACTCGTAGAGTCGTTTTTCCCCAGCTGCGAGCACGGTAGACACGCGTTCGTGCCGTGACATTGCGCGGCATAATATTTGAATAACTCTCGTCAAAGAAGAAGAAGATAGCAAGAAAAACGATCCGGGAATGCATGAATATTGCATTCTGTTTGCGTAATGAACGATAACGTTGTTATCGATTCTTCGTCGAGGATTTCGTTTACAAATTTTTACTGAACAATGGACACCTTGTAAACGCTTCCGTGAAAACATTCGCCCGTCGAGTTGAATCTCGTTGTGTGACGATCGCTCTGCAGATTTGCGATGGAGATTTCCCGAAGCATGGCTGGTGTATGTATGTATGTATGTGTGTGTGTGTGCTCTCACCTGCCGCCGCATCAAATTGTCCCCTAATGATCGCGTGGTGCAGTTATGGTGACACATAATGCGCGGACAGAAAGTTACGGCCATTATTCGCGCGCTATTGTCGTTAACGATGTTGGGAAATGCAAAATTTCTCTATTTATAAAGGCCGCCGTTGACACACAGCTCGCGTATTCTCAGCGGGACGAGTAATTATTATTAATTAGCGGCAATATGTAAGGGAGGGGGGGAACGCGCAATAATTTCGCGACGTTCGTAATGCGAAACGATCGGCCGCGAATTAATTACTTCTGCGCGTATATATGTGACTCACGTACACTGCGCCGTTAATTACATACGGAATATCAGCAATATCATGGGAGAGAGCCGGCGAGAAATAGTTATTCTGATTACGGGAAACAGGATTGTAATGCGAGACGCGCGCGACTCTACTGAGACCGGTATGTGAAATGAACTTGAAGCGTCGTCGTCTTATGCTGTCTGTTATTACAGCAGCTGTGCGACTCCCCCCTTCCCCCGTCAAAGGGAAACCGCGCGTTTGTCGAATCCATCCTCGAATCTATTTGAGTAAGTTCGATATACGCCTCGTCGCATATAATCCATTTCGACGCGTGCAATATAACGCGCAATATTTTATTAACGAGTGTGAACGTATCGATTTTATATATTTTGATATTGATACGGTGGGAAATTCATATCAGAAACATCTATATAGAGTGTGTTCATGAACGAGCGTGTTGATCACTAATACGTTGTCTGCCCATCATTCTTGTATGGTTTACTGTCCAGTGAGAATTTTATTATTATCGCAAGCGCGTCCAGTGTATATCACGACCAAGTATTGCGCAATATGTGATTAAAGGGGACTACATCGTCGTCACGGTTGGGAAGTTATTTTTTACAAGCAACTCGTTACCGTTATCATTATTCATTTTGAAGAATGACTCGTTACCGTGGTCGTTGCTCATGAAGTAACGAGTAGTTAGGATTCCCATTTCTCTCGCCAAGTTATGAAGAGTCTTTTTTATGACTCGCTGCTGTCCATTCCAAGTGCGTATATTCTACGTTCTAAAGATGTTGCTTGGATAGGTATGGTTTGTTGCCACGATCAAATATGAAGGTTATTTTTTGCCTATGTATAAAAAATTGTTATAGAGGTTATAGAACTCCGGCAATAATACACTGGGCCTAGCAAACTCCGCCTACATTGTTACCTATCTATATGTGTTTGAGAGGAACTCTAGATGCTGTTTACAACCAAACTGTACAGACTTCTCAACTATAGTACTCGTTCTGCAGACCGCAACAGAGGAACAGCTATATAGGTTCTTTTACAACCATGTATGAAAATGTGCTAATTGAACATCACTTATCATAAGAATTGTGGCTTTGAGAGCTGTGTATAGATGGACATGTACCTGTCAGTAATTTTTAATTCGATATCTCTTTAACTTTTGAATCCACATAAATTTCCTTTCAAGAAAATTTGATTGTAACGACTATAACATTTTTCTTTGTGCATAAAGTAAGGATAAAAGTAAGGATAAAAGCGGTTATATTTAACGGTTACTGTAATTCAAAAAGTACAACTGTGTTACCGTTACTAATGAAGAAGGAGAGAAATGTCGTTATCAAGCCGGTAACAGTGTTACAAGTAATGCGTTGCTTCCGAACCTTGACCATCTTGGTGATGCATCCTACTGCGGGGGGTCACCGGTGACCCTCATGGCGCTACCGTAAAGGTCAAGTACTGGTCACCGGTGACCTCCACAGCAATCAGTGTGTTAATTCTGGAAAGGAAGGAGATAGCATTCCACCAGTGAGATACCTCGCAGGATAAATCTCGTAAGAAGAAGTAAAGATGTTTATTCGGTTTCAAAAAATTTCGAAGTATTTTAACCCGCAGTTTTACGTTTATCTCGCTAGGTTATCCGCGCATTAGCATCGTATAATGCTTGCAATTTATCTCCCACATTAGCGTTCACGCGATTACCACTGGTCGCTCATTGAACGGTATATTCGTAATCCTAATGGCTATTAATAATCCGCATAAGTCGATATCATCATTTTACGAAAAGTACATGATGTATTAAACGGATTACAAAAGGACAGTAATCTTGTCGCAGCGCACCGTCCATAAATCCTTATTACACAAACACGTACACGTTTTTAAATTCGAGCAAAGCATTCGTTAGTTTCTCTCTCTCTCTCTCTTTCTCTCTCTCTTTCTCCTGCTTTTTATGTCGACAGGTGCGTTCACTAACGAGTCGTTATTAAGGAGCCTTTTTGGGTTCGGCATGAACCTTCATGCCCGAACTGGGGCAGATATGATTAAATGAAACGTTACTCTATAGCACTTAGGCTCCGGGGCATGCATCTCACTGTTCACATCTGAATTCCCTTTGGTGTCGCGTATACACACACCGGTCCAACAATATTGTGAAACGGTACTGAGATAACACTAGGAAACAAAGTGAAACGCCTAAAGGCAATTCTCGAAAAATGAAAAATTTTGGACGCTTCCCGCGATTCTCACTATGGCGTATCGACATAAGCCGCGGATGGATATTTCGAGAGTATCGAGCTGATTATTCATGCGCCGTGCAATAATTAATCGCATCTCGAAATATGTTGATTATAATTGAAATAATAAATAAACACGGCGAAACGTGCGATTTATGCGATGTCTGTTAAACTATTATTATTATTATTTTTGGTTATTTCCATAATTTTTATTAAAAAAATATATTGCACAAACAACATCGTGTTTATCTCTCGTTACCCTTTCTCCGGGAAAATAAACTCTGCTCTCTCTCTGTTTTGCTCTTTCTTTTTTTCCCTTGCAAAGAGTGTAGGTGGATTTTATTTGCAATAATAGCGCGCGCATTTTAAAAATATCTGCGAAACGGAAACAGCAATGAAGCGTACATTATGCCTGCGCAAAGAAACGCAGACCGAGGAACGTGCTGCAGGATAAATTTAGTTTATTCGACCGCCGGCCTCGTTCGCCGACACCTGAGAGTAATCGATGTGTAACGTCGTGCGCATCTACAACCAGTTAACCTGAAAATTGGCGCAGATTAATCCCGAACATCGTTCACTCGCAGCATCGCGCCAGTGTCCCAATATCCTGCACAATCCGCGACAGGATCAATTGGCGAGAATGATGAGCTGGACAAAGGACAAGCACGTGGCAAGCATGCATTATTAAGGGAATTCGCGCAACGATCAGCAGACGATATCGAGAGTACATTTCAGCAATAATGTGATAGTAATCGATGTATGTGTAGCGCATTAATACGCCGAAAAACGGAATTATTACGTGAATTTGATAACAGCCCGATATCTTTACTCTTTATATTTGATTTACTGACGGTTCCATTATTTTACTTTCATAAAAGGCAATTTCGCTTGTCAATTTCCTCGACAAAAGAGCTGCTGAATTTTTCAGACGAGCAAAATATTTTGAATTTTATCGTTTATTCTATTTATAATATTCATTTTTTCGTTTTTTGTCGTTCTCATATTCGTTCTCTATCGTGTGTTTTCCATTTGTTTGTTCGTTGATTTGTTCGTTCGGAGGGAGAGAGGGCGATATGCCGAATATTGAATCCGAAAAAATTGTACAACGCCCCGAGCGCGCACATTCGTTCATGAAAAAGTGACATGTTCGCCCGCGCACATTAACGAAATAATAAACGTCAACTTTGACATTACCTCGAAATTCGATTCTCGCGACCTTCTCGCCTTTGCACTTGAGGCCCTGGAAGTTCTTCAGAATCACCACGAGCGACATCCTGGGTCTTCCTCTGTCGAGCCGCGACTCCGACGATTAAGGACCCGGAGAACAAGGATCTGATCTTCGTCTACTGCTCGACGATGGTGCGAGTTCTCGTGTAGCCAACGGTACCGGTTGCAACACCATTCATCGGTGCCGTTTTCGCGCCATTCATGTTCGCCAACACTCGCTTCGCGATTGAGCCAACGAGCTGCCGAGACGGGGAGTGAATTCGCCGATAACGAGCCCGCGGTATCGCCTCCCGTGGTCGTTGCGCGCGTTATCGAACCGGGTGGACGCCTGGAGGAATTGATGAGGTCAAGGTGGAGCTGGAGCAGGGCCTGAACCGCGAGGCTGCGACAGGACGCCTTGAGTTTCTGTTGCTACTTGGCGAAGGAGCACGTCGCTGTCGAGGTCGCGCAGGCGAGCACAATCTTACCTTCCGCGGAGGCTACCCGTCGACTACCACCGAGAGTTCGCGCCTCAAACAACCCCCAGCATACCGGGGGAGCGGCGCACGCGCTTCTGCAGCGACGGCGGCGGCCGCAGCCGGCATTCTCTCTACCACCCCCGCAGGAACCGTCATACTACGCGTACGCGCAAGTGTCATTAATAGGTGACGTATTCGTCCTCGTGCTCGGATCGCGGGGGTCAAGTCGTTTCCTTTTCAATGGCAGTGTTGGCCATCGATAAATGGAGATTATTTTTTACTTAAATGACCGACAAATCGATCATCAATCGTGCACAAAATTATGTAAAACTACAAATAATTTCACCGAATGATGCAATTAGTTATTAATCGAACTGTGATTGATTAATAATTGATTTCATCAATCGATTAGATAGTTGGCGTGATTACAATTGGTATATATGACAATTGACTAATTTAGATTATTGATTTGCCGAGTTATTTATTATTTTAGTCTTATTTTAGTGTATTTCTAGCACATATTTATATTATTTTAGTCAAAGGAAATTTTCACACAGGATTAATGCTTCAGATTTCCAGATTAAAATGCGCAACACCTCACTGTATACAGATTAACGCCCCTTGTTTACTTTTCACGTTTTCCCTTCAATTTCATTCCCGGACGACCGCTTTGTCCTTGCCCTACTTTCCTAACCAGTGATACTTTTCAAAATCGCACCAACAGAGATACGCGTTCCTCAACATCCGACGACAAATTGACTCGACAGAAACATAGTGGAATTCGACCCTTTTCTCGCAGATATGATAGGCAATAATATGGTAATAAATGGATATGGTAATAAAAAGTTCAAACGTATTATACGCATGAATACCATGCCATGTGACTCATGTATTTGTAATCCTTCCTCTCTTCCTATTCAAAACACCTGATTGCTAACACTTGTGCGTTGAGTCGTATTTTAGTGCCTTAATTTCGACCTACACTGCTCGCTTCTTCTATCTACAATTTTTGTAATTTCATGGAATCATCGAATTTCGACGAAATATTTCGAAAACGTGTTTCCCTCAAACCTTTGGGCAATAAAAAATAAAAAAATTCGATTTCCTCGATCTTCTGATCAAACTAGAACCTTTAATTGAACGAGGGATAAGTAATACACATCTGCCCTCTTAAACTTTCGTACTTAGCGACGTACTTGAGAGATCAGGACGATTAAAGCGACAAACGAATAAGTTTGAGACGCGGTTGGTTGAGGATAAAGAACGGATAGAGGGAGGATTATTTTTACTTAGGGGAAAAAGAGAGGGGAAAGATACGAACAATGCGACGGTTTAAAAGACGTTTATATATCTAAAGAGACGCAAAGTGTAAAAATTGTAGAGGTCAGAGGAGTCTTTTGGGCGTTTCCATAACGTACTTGAAATAGGTTCATATTGAGATATTTGAAATACGAAATATGAAATTGGAGAATTGCTGGAGGGGACTACGAGGTATGCGAGGACACTTCTTAAAAAGAAGATATTCTCATATAGTAATATATTACATATAAATATATTATATATTTTTTTTAATATAGATATAAATAAAAATATAAATTTCGACTTACATCGTTAGAATACCACACAAATCTGAAACTGCGACTGTAATAAATACAAGTCAGCCAGTGAAGATGTAATTTCGGAAATCAGGCATGTGCAGTATGTTCATGTGTGTTATTTTCTTACAAATGGCGAGAAAGGCTAGATCTTTCACGCTGAATGTATATATAAAATTTTCATAAAAAACACTGCGAAAGTGTGAAAGCAGGAGTTTTTGCGTGCGCTGTGTGCGAATAATAGTGGATCTACGTATAAAAGTAGGGAAAGAAGAAGAGTGCTTGATGAAACAATGGAGAAGGGAACAGGTTCATTACGCCCGCCACATGGTATCCTCTCTCTATTCTTGCCCCTCTTAATTGTTGATTTAATTACGTTAGCACAACTTCATCGAGTCTCACGGCGGCGCGTGAAATAATACTTCGCGATTAGTTATATCCAGTGTAACAGAATTTCAAGCTTCGCTTCATATCGAAGATCTGCGTGCTGTCCACTCTGAGACGCGACAGCGTGACAAATGTAAAGGTCAGCCGAGTCGCCGCAATCGAGCCGAGAGAAGGGTAGCGAAGAGTGCGGACTGCTCGTAAACCTACACAGAGATATTCGGTAAGATAATATAAGATAAATTACGAAAAGGGAAGCGACAGGGGAAGCGACAGACCGGCGCGGATATCGTAAATTGTGCTCACGTGAAGAGTATCACGTACGTATGTCTGCGCTAAGATTGTTCAGTTGCATGGAGACAAAAATTTCGTTGTAAATTTCAGTAATGTGACGTTTGGCCTTAACGAGCCGACCCGTTTTGGTCGAATGACGCAGAGTTTCTGTACCGTTCTTATCACCAAAATTTGGCCCTAAAAACCGAAATTCCGTTTCCTTCAACGCGTTGGTTTGTTCATTATCAAACTTTCTTTCCTGCGGTATCAATGAAGTTATACTCACCCTTGTTACATAATCATATCCGCTCCTGCTTTCTCTCCCTTTTTCTGATTTCATCCATTTACCTCTTGCCTTTCGTATCGCAAAACTTTAGTTACACTCGGAACACAGCCTGCGCGTAAGGGAGAAATTAAAATTCTATTTAAGGCGTAATTAACAAAGTAAACTGCAGCACCTAACGTGATTCACCGTCATGTGAAATTAAAAATTTCAAACTTCCCGATTACACGTGTAAAATTGAAAGAACGGCAAATGGGAGAGTTGTTTTCCTTAAAGTGTTGGGGGTGTATAACGCAATTTTGAGTCCAAGTGATCGTGACTGCGAGATATTGAAATTATTCAATTCGTTCGCCCTGCGACTGTTAAAGCTCCAAGATGCAGCTGCGCGTATCTCGGGGCAACAGATAATCGAGTCGCGCTATTACCATTTTTATCGCCCGACGGCGATCAGTTTTGCGCGCATAATTCGTAGCTTCATTTTTGTTACAGACGAAGCACGTTATATTATTGCAATTTTTTTCGCATCTGTAATCTCGCTGGACTGTAACTTTCCAACACCCTTAGGAGCCGCTCAAATTTTCACGGGTCTCAGTTATGGAGCCCCTCTAAAATATTCAGAGGCCGTGAGAAAGCTCGGCTTCTCAAATCAGCCAAATAGACTCGCGGTGACATGCTTCGCATTTTTAGAATTGAGAATTTCTGGCTTCTCACGGTCTCTCCCTTCGGGTAACATGACCGTCTAAGGGAAGTTGCAAAGATACTTTTCTAATCTTACAAATTAGAAAACCTTTTAATTAAAATTAATTTATATCCTCGTATTTTTCTTAATCTTTCTTTACTCGTTTTTCCAGCGTTAAATAAACGACGTTATTTCTAACAGTCAGCCCTATGCTCTCACAAGCTTCTAATTGCGAGTCCATAATTCTTCCTGGAATAACCGTGTTACATTTATCACGTGAACCCAATTACACCCGCGCTCGTACATAACACGCACGCGACGTCGGCGTTTCCTCGATTTACTCGAAGAGGCTTCGTTCACGCGACTCGAGAGCAAAATCCACGTCAACATCTTTCGCAGGAGATACGAAATTCCGGCGAAGGAAACAGCGGGGAACGGCTTCGTTCTGCGGCTGAAGATCGACACGAGCGATCGCGGCTGCTTGATGGATACAGTGCCAAATTGTCAAAGAGCACCTATGTCGCTCTCGCAATCCGCGTCTACATGTAATGTCAGATGCAATTTTAAGCGCGTCAAGATCGAGACGAGATAAGATCGGGGCAGAAGGGTGAGATCTCTCGTACGTTGTACGCCACGCGAAGCAGCTGCCGCGGGCTTTCGAAGGGAACGCGCGGGGTGGATCAATAATGGAATGGGGGGTTGGCTGGGATTTCTCAGCGCCATCCCTCTATATAATGTGGAACTAGCAACTGTTGCTTCACCCTTTCCTTCCTGCCCCGCTGTGGAGCCTAATCTCGTTCCATTTCGTTTAGGGATCCGACTGACCTATATACAGGGTGTTTCCAAATACAACCGACAAACTTAGAGAGAAGTTTGAGCCAAGATCAAATTTATAAGGCTAATAAATTAATCTTTTTACATTCTACAACTTTTGTGTCTGAAACAATTTTTTATAAAACTTATATTTTTTAGATATTTCAAGGTCCCGACCTTTTTCGAATATCCCGTATATCGTAGCGATAAAACGACCCATTTTCGACCCTAAGTCTATTTGTAAAAAATAATCCTTAGGGTCTCCCCAACAATCTCTCAAAGTTTGTTGGTTGCATTTGGGAATATCCTGTAGAGTTCTAAAGTGCGAACTTCTATCCTCTGATTTGCAAGTCCTCACACTGAGGGAAAGAAAGCAGTTGGAACGATAAAATCGGCGGTCGGCCGCCTTAAAAAAAATGTTGTATCTATTGAACTAAGTATTCGCGCTACAAAAGAGCTGCGTTGATATACTCTCTTAAGATGAATCAGTGAATAGTCACTGATATCAGTTATAAGTATAGTACTGAGCACTGAAAGTGCAACACTTATAACTGCAAATCAGTATATATTCACTGTTTTCAGTGATGTTTCACTGATTCATTTTAAGAGAGTAGTTACCGATTAAATCGCGATCATTGAATCAATTGATAATCCTCATCACAGCAAGTATATAATTCGTTCAATCGACTAAACGTTCGCTTGAATAAATTTTATTCGTTCAAGGAAGAGCTTCACTAACTCAACCTTTTTTTCAGTAAAAACAAGATAAATGAAGTCGTAGTTCAATCAGAACCATTTTGCATAATAAGCGCGAACAAGCAGACATGATAGATTAAAATGAAAAAAAAACATGTGAAAAAAACTCGCATGTGATATTTCATTTTTTACAGACTTCCACCTTTGGTATACGTTTTATAAAACTGGAGGGATAACTTGGAATCAGAAACCCTAATACGAAAATCTCGAAGCCATATAGCAGTTTTTCAGATAATAAACGATTAAAGTTGATAACGCTTAAATACCGTATAATATATAGTGGAAATAAAAGTATGTATACATATGTCGTTTCATTTTCCATAAAATTGCTTATACGATATATTTATTGAAATAACGACGAACTTATTATTATGGCATACATATATAATTTTTATATCAATAAAGAAACATATGTGCACCTTTATCACTATACATTCTACTGTATTATACATTAAAGAGACACTTGGATAAGGAACAAAGTCACAGGATTATACAGGTGTTCTCGCACAAACTGCAATCGAGTAGAATTCAGTAAAATCTAATCAGATAAAAAATCGCCAATCTTGGCATCCTCGCAGTAGGATTTCTGTCTCAAAATTATTCAAGGATTTTCCATAAAAAGGGAAACATCCTGTATATACACGCATTTTCGTCTAATTAAACGATTAGTATGAGGTGATTTTCCCATCGCAAATTACATTACTTAAGAATCTCATTAATTTGTTATACCAAGTAAGGACTAAGGCGTTTCCAACGACGAAGTTCGCGTGTCTTGTTGCCTGAAATGTCAACGTTAAACTTGATATAAGTCGCGGTCGTTGATTATCAGTTTTGCATACCTTCTAAGAATGAACGCCATATAGCGTTACACTTTATCAATATTTACTTCGGTCTCCTAGTTCCACGGCGTGTATGCATACAGGATCCATGAATATATGCGGGGAGGTAGTTGGCTGTGTGTGTGTGCAATAGCCGAGGCAAGACTCCTTTGTTTCTTAAGAGAAGCATCGATTGAGGTCGCGTTGCGAAAAGACGTAGTCACGAAATTGGATGAGCTCTCCTGGATCATGATATAGAACGGAATCTAGCTTCGTCGTAACACGGTGTCGGCAGCAATCTGTTACAACCTTTAATCCCTTCACACTTCAGATGTGTTACGCACTCTCATTCCTCGGAGGAGATTTCGTCAGACGTTGGAAAGGATTTCGGATTTTTCCGATCTATCTTTCGTGTATCTGTTGTTTGTTTGCTTCCTTCGCTTTTTTCTTTATTGCCCTGAATATACGCTTGGGGAATATACGTTTGGGGGTTTGTCGTAATGAACAGCTATGGAGGAACAATGTCGCCGTTCTGCAGTCACTGAAACCTTCGAGGCCAAAAGTATATCCATCCGGTAACGTTGGGCCATAAAAAAGACGCTATGGCTCTTTTATCGCGCTGTGCTCGATACACGTTTTCGCTATCTCTCCTGGGAGATGGTCAACGAGAGATTTTATATAGAAATGCTTTACGACGCTGCGAACGGTTCAACGCAATGAAAGTTGGATACATTTTTTAACGGAAATATATCCGTAAATATCGGCCCGAGCGAACTCGCGGTACGACTTCGAACGTAGCGTGCGGGAACCTCATTGGAATAGAAGATTCTTAATTTCAGGAAGATACGAAGTCCTAACGAAAGAAGGTACACGATCGATTATACGGTGGCTTTTAATGGCTTCAAGTAGTCTCGAAATTCGGAGTCGGTATTATATAACGCGTAATACATGTAGCGCGCGCGTTTATATGTGTACACATACACCTTTATTACAATAAGCATATTCGTGTTTAGAATATGTACTATATACGCTATACAAACTGTATTATATATACTGTACATTAGATGTATCAAGAGAGCATAATAATACATTAATTAAACCTTTACCCATAATTATCACGCGTCCCTCGCGCGTATCTCTTGATTAAGATCGCTAGGATTTCTTAAAAATACGACTGGTCTACTTTACATATACGGAATTTATGCAACATGTGGTGAGCAAACAATAAAGAGACGTTCTTGGACATCGTCTGATTTTCTTCGAGAAACTTTGAACCACCTGCGAGCGGGCGGTAGTGCGCTAAACACATAGTGGAGAAAAGCTCAATTTGTATACCGTCGGTGTGCGAAACTGATTTTGAACTTTGACTTATGCTGGAGTTTTTAATCAATTTCTACGTGAAGATTGATAAATTAAAATAGATCAGTCATTCTTAGAAATGTCCTGATCTATATGTGTATTAGAAATTGATTAAAAATCCTAGCTCAAGTCGAAGCTTAAAATCAGTGGCGCACATCGACAATATACAGATTGAGCTTTCCTCCACCACGTGCACCATCGCCTGCTCGCAGGTGGTTCAAAGTCTTTCAAAGAAAATCGGACGACGTTCGAGGACGTTTCTTCATTGTTTGTTCGCCACAAATTGCATAAATTCCGTATGTGAATATATGTACAAATTGCATTGCGCAAATTACGTACACGAATAGTACACTAACAGACACAGTAGCTTTAACACATTATCCTGGCAATCACAAGGCTCGTAATGTCAATCATAAGATGAGATACGAATGTATCATACAACTTTTTTCAGCAATTTCTAAGTCCTTGCTATCAAGATACAAAAACATTAGGTTTTCATCGTGTCTAATTAAAACTAATCAAAATGTTAATTTTGTTGGTTAAAAAATATAATTTTGTAATTATCATATGAACAGAACAATTTCAGATCTGCAGACTTGAATTTTTAGTCTTGTAAATTTTATTTTCTTCTTTTGAAATAAAAGTGAATGTTTAATTACACAGAGAAGTTTATTAAAGATAATCATAAAAATTATAATGGCACAAAACATTCACATAAGTGCTAAAGCATTGAAGTTACGAATATATAACAAATATATATATTCATATATTCAAAGTTACAGCATTTATATGAACGTAATGCAATTGTTTAGCCCACACTGCAAATTCAAGTTCATAGGTTTGCAAATTGTGACGTTCTATTCATAAAGTAAATACAAAAATGTGTTTTTAATCAATAAAATTAATATTCTCATTAGTTTTTATTATTATTATAATGCTGTTATAATATTACTACGTATTTGCGACCTGTGACAGTTCACGAGATGCGAAAAGCGTAATGATTTCTTCAAAACTAAGACAAAAATTCAACTGATAATTACTGCGAATTTGGAATGATATGTACGTATAATTGCTCATATTACTTGAGCAAGTACATACATATAATTACCCTATATACTATTCAACAAAATGTACCGTTTAGGTTATGCCCATACCCCACCTTGTCATTTTCGAGTTAAGTTATGCCATTTTAAAACTTCTCGTAAAAAATACATTATGAGCTTTAGAAAAGAGCAATTGCATATGATAAGGCTAGGCCAGTCTGTGTACCAGCGAAAGTCTAACGTGTGAGTGAGGTATTATTCTTAAACGTTCTTCATAACGCCGCTCATGATCGTCAGTCACTTTACAAGCTTGGTAAATGCAGGCAGTACCTCACCATCTCCGAGTTCTTATAGATGAAGAACAGTATGCCGAAGTAGAAGAGGAATTTCGTGAGAAGATGGACAACGTACATTCTGAAATAAGTGTGTGTCACAAAAGACTCCAATATGAGTTCTTAAAGTAAGCTGAGAAAGTTGATGTTAATCTTTCCGCTGCAGTAATTGTGTGTACATGCTGTCAGGTACTTTTAAACACAGAAAAAACAAGAAAGAATTATTTTAAGTAAAGAATACTCACGTTGCCTGATGCCGACGAGCTTTAGGCAAACTAGACAAGCTCTCTTTCATACAGTACTGCCGCGTGCCAAGTATAACTATCTTCATATATTCTCTGATGTTCATTGAAAAAACGAGTGGGAAGATTTTTTTATCCTCTGGCGACGATTCCTCGCGTATAATTTCTAATTTGGTATTATCAAATACCCAATTCCTCATGGTGAAATATTGCAATACCTCTAGGCCGGTTGAAATTCGCTTCTGAATTCTGACCATACTATTTGATATGCGCGAATAATGGTTACAAAATGTTATCTAATTACTCACAAATTCTTGACATGTAAACAGACATCCAGCTGATAAAAGCACAATACTTACAATCTTTTTTGTAGAAATATCAGCATCAAAAAGTCGATCAAGTACGCGGGAATGATGTGGAAGAAGAAGACCAATAGATAATGTATAAATTTGTTAGTATGCACGTTTCCACCCGGATACCAGGCTTGTCCTTCGAAAGGATATTCGTAACAGATGCTTTTACTTATTTTTAATATATCACCCCAGGTGACATGTACGTGATCGTTATTCACTGCATTGTACACTGGTATACTTTTCGGCCTGATGAGAAATAAAAAAAAGTTGTAATTCTTGGAGCAATATTCTGTATATAATAGTTTAAGTTGTCGACAATTTTTTAGAATGCCTCTTAAATATTACAAGGTGAATCTTCCAATATAAATATTCAGAGGGAGATAGACAGAGACAGAGAACTAAGAGGTAGGATAGGGAAATTGTCAGAAAAACAGCCTGCATGTTACGAACGCAAAGTTCTATAGAAGAAATGACGTTTCATTGCTGCAAAAAAAAAAAAGAAAAAGTTAGGTCACACAGAAAGTAAGTACTCACTTCTGTTGGGTAGCCACTTTGTGGGAGATATTGATTAAAAAATTAATTACTATGTCAACCGGAATAACTTCAGCTTGATACTGGGTATTGCATAGCATCGTTCTGAGGACACCCTTGCTTGCAGCGACAATTATTCCAGTAGGGCCGTTCAAATTGTCGACCCATCCCGGCAACGGCTCCGCCATGGCAGGAATTACTGCACGAAGGGATAGAAAAAGAAAATTAATCGAACGAATTGTTTCGTCTTGTTGCATATGATATGCTATCCTCCCTCTCAATTATCAAGAATTAGTTGAACGATCTGTTCTCTCTTGTTAGATATTTGCTATTTCTGATAATTATCGAAATACGTATAATTACCTATTGATGGCCTAGCGATGACGCAAGGTAGATTGGGATATTCCCTAGTCACTAGCGTTTCAGCTAAACGCTTCGTGTAAATATAAGTATTTGGAAACGGACCCAATAGTCTAAGATTAGGAAAAGAAACGAGCGCACAAAAGATTATTTCTGACATATTTATGAGTACTGTGTGATACTATGTGATATCTGGAATTAATTGTTGCCGCTGAATATTGTCGAATATAAATTCAATTACTTGGGTGTAAGTAGATCAATGGCGCTCTCGTCCATCCACTCCACGAGTCTCATGATGTCATTTGGATCGTGAGGGGCGTCATAAGCGATTTCGTCAACTCGCTCTTGCTCGACCAGACAGAAGGCCGTGCTCAGGTGCACGAACACCTGCAGGTGTTTGATCTGCCTAGCCAGATCCAGTACTTTTCTCGTACCAATCTTGAAGATTATCAGATCGAACCTTGTTTATATTATATACAAATCGTAAAAAATCATATATTTTTAAGAGCTCAGCACGTATCGTAACTAAATCTATCGTTCTGCTACCTGTTCATTGTAAATTTTTATGTTCATTGTCAATTAGTACTTTCGTTATCATATAATGCATAATATCAGGGACAGTTTCGAACAAGTCGGAGACTGTTTTTAGAATAAATAATTCGCCGAATAATTAAGATAAATTAAAATCATGGATAACAATGTAGGTACATGGGTTAATCGCGTATATGGTACAAAAAGCAGGGGCTGTATTCTGTATACATTTACCGACAACTATTGATTCAGCATATGTTGCTATTTTATAATATGATTATATCTGCACAACAACACAAATTGAACCGACAGTTGCTGGTAAACAAGTATGAAATAGTCGTCCAGAGCGGATTTAACGTTTAATGAATTTCATTTGTAAAATTCTAACATTCTATTTATAAAATTCTAATATCTTTAAGACGATCAAGTTTAAGGGGATGCTGGAGTCGATGACGAACTCGAACAATGTCGATAATGTAGAGACGATCGTCACTAATATAATCACGCTATTCTTTTCGTATTTCTTGTATATACATATAGAACTTACATGAATATGTTTTCGACACATATCGAGCAATGCTCCTATTTATTTTTGCACGTATTTTCATTGCGTAAAAGCATTTGTAATTCTGCGTAACCAATACGATTGTAAACTTCGCAAAAAAATGTCAGTATTCTGTCGATAAAGTTTTTAGCTTCAGCATCCTCTTAACGCGCGCGATTATTAATCTCTTCTTGTGAACGCATATATGAGCTTAAAGTTCATCGTGATTCCACGATGAATATCTTCCAAGTCTCTCATTTACATATTGCTTTGTCAGCTTCTTGACATTAGTTTTAATGGGAAGCTTTATTAGTTTACACTGAGAACACTAATTTATCTATGTCGCACTTACTACGTAACGTCTCTTACTACTATCGAGATTCATCCAATTTTGTAGCATTGCTCGATACTCAAAAAATTAAAGACTAAATGAAGTTAAAGAATAATTAATGAATCGCACGAGAGAGCACAAGACGACACTCTTTCGAGTGATATCTTACCGTGTTAAACTCGACGGAATCTTTCAATTTCGCCTCCAATCGAAGAGATGCGGCAAAATGGAATACTATGTGCACCTCGTTCATCAGCGTCTTCCGTTGTTCGTCGGTAAGACCAAGATTGTACATAGTTAGATCACCATTCAGCGGCAATACTTTCTTTAAAACGTGACGTTTTTCTTGACATATTCTGTGGAACATCTGTGAAAACACAATAAAACAATAAATTGTCAATCATCGGCGCACGTGTATGTATTTGTCATTTGAACTGTGCAAAATAGTGCTTGGCTTTTAATCCAGTTTCTGAACTCGGTACAAATAATTGTTACATTGAATAATCGATTTTGTAACCGATGCGTAATTGTATAAATAAATATATTTCATTCATTTCTAATAGTATATGTTAAAAATTATAAATAATTTATCATGTAACTGTAACAAATATGAAGAGAGTACCATTTCGTGCGAATCAAACGATTACTTGAATAGGTTCACAAATCGATTTCGAAGTCGGTTATTCCGATGTAACGATTACTTGTACCGATTCCAGAAACAGGCTTCAGAGCAAAGTACCATTTTACACGGCTCTAGTCAATCGCTCTTTAGTTTCATAATTATTAAAATGTCTTACGGGCAGCTTGAACATGTTATCGATCCGAGATTCGATATTGTGTCCTTTCTTAGGTCGTATGAGGATGTAGATTTTGTCGAGATCGGAGCAGCTGTATAGCAACTTCTCCAAAAGTACCTTCCCCATGAAACCAGAAGCGCCAGTAATAAAAATGGTCTTTCCTTTGTAGAAGGATTGGATTGTGGTCGTTGGTTTGTTCATGGTTGTGCTTTGAAACGTCATGCGTCTTTAAAGGAAATTTACGACTTAATAAAGTGGCACAAAATTGCAAGATTGACAATCTGAAAAAGAGCAAAAGGGGAATACGAGTAAGTGAGCGAGTGAGAGAAAGAAGGTACCCATGTCGAAGTTTTGGCTTTACATAGCGCTTTGAATTCTACAACGCAATGTTAGCAAAGTAGATTTAATTCTAATGATGCAATGCAATTAATTTACAATTATTATTTATAATTGTTACTTAACATACATATATAATATTATAAAACATTTGACGTTCCTTCTGTTTTAAATTTGTGAGGAAATATAGAAAAGTATAGTGTATCAATGTGCGCGACTTTTAAATTTAATAGTATCATGTATCACGCAACTGAAAAGTCAGCAATTTAAGCATTAAAATTAAAAAACAAAAAAATTGATAAAATCATTTTTTAAATTTAAATGAAATAAACGTAAATAGATTGCTCTTTATAACTAAAAAAAAGATTGTGACTAAATTAAAATTATACATAAAGAAACTGCGAAATAATACACATCTTGACATCTACACCTCAACGAGTCTTGTGCATTTCCGAGTCAAAATTTTGGCTGTATATTAAATTTCGAATTTTACAATAGAAACTAAGTTAATAAAGTAGGTTTTAATTCTAAGTTTTAATTCTAGTGATATAATTTGCTCCTACTTTAATTAAAATCATTAATCAAAATTTTAATGATGTCCGAAATTTCTCTTTTTACTTTACTTTACCGTCAAAATATTTTAATAATTATTTTATTATAAGCTTCAGAATATTAAAATAAGTTCAATGGAACAGAGACGTTGAGAATAGGATTAAAATTTCGACTCGAATAGGTTAAATAGAACTAAAATAAGCTGATGTAAATTTCAGCGTTTTAAAATAAGAGTTAAATGGAATAGTAACGCTAAAAATAGAATCAAAATTACGATTCAGGTTGTTTGACATATACAAAAGAACTAGTTTTCTGAAATTATCGACTTGGTGGACAGTTCAATTCGAGGTCTCAGTAGCGTAAACAAGGAGGGTGAGGAGGGATAAAGGGGCTGCAGCCTCGAAATTAATTTTCTGGGTTACGCTAAGTGTGAGAAAAATTTTTTCGAATGACTATTCTTGGTTAAAAATAAAAAGTACAGCCCCCCCACCGAAACTTTTTTCTGGCTACGTTACTGCGATGATGATGTAACTTTGCGCTTGATCTCAGCAAAATCGTTTATCTATCTGCGAAATCTAATTTTCTCTCGGTTATAAATCGATAATAGAACGATACGATGGAAACGAAATAGTCAAATGCGAAATATCGAGCACCTATCGATAAAACTCTGCATGTTCTGAGTTAATTTTTTGTATCACTTACGGTCTATGCAACGTTGTTTTCCGCGCACTTCCGTGTTCGAGAATCTACAAGAACTGAATCATTTGAATGCCGCTCGTGAACTCATTGAGTCGTGGAAATGTTGCAGTTTTATAGGTTGACATATCGACCTTCCTCCTCGTTTTTTTATTTCACTCACTCTTTACGTATTTCTCTCTTTCTCTCTCTCTCTCTCTTTTCTTTTGCTGCACTGCACGTGCTGCATATTTTCAATAATGACTATCTCGTATTAACTACGAGATTCGAATAAAAACGTTTCCGCGAAATGATCACTTCTTAAATAGAAATATAGCATAAACAGAAACATAGAATTATTGCTTATAAATACAGGAATAATCGGACAGAAAGGAAACTGTCGTTAACATTTGTACGTTACATTGTGGAATTGTCCCAGACGAACGATTAGCAAACTCCGTTTGGTATTAAGATGTTACGAAATAGTAACCTGGTGATCGACAATCAGCTCATTCTTACTTTGTCTAGTCTGTCTGTCTAAAGAGTATCTCTCTGTCTAAAGAGTAATTTACAAGCGATCCAGCAGTAATAGACAGGATAAGAATACGTCATGGACATTTGTGTGCTACACTGTATATTTTGCAGTAAGCGGTAATTATTAACTCACCATTATTAATTATTAGCGAAAGACCTGCTTCTCTTCAGCTGATATACATCGTTGCTAGGAGATTTTAAAAAGTAACAAATACATCATTTTTACAATATTATTTTTATTTTACTGGAATTTTTCATTAAACTTTTCTACAGAGTCCGTCTTGCCATATCCCATGTGCTTATTCGCCCAAATGGTTTAATAAATTTCTTAATAACTATTGTGAAATTAGTAAAATGATACATAACTCCCCTATCCCGCTGTGTGGTCGGAATTTTCCGACATCCTATATAAACAAGAAAATGTCCTTTGTGACGGTATAACTTTTATATTATCATCCAATTTAATTGCGGGCAGCTGTTAGTTTTTTATATTTTAATATAAAAACGTCTATAAAATGAATTATTCAACAATGTAAATGTGCAGGAGAAGCAAAGCGGACTGCATATCATAAGAATACAAGACTATCTAAGAATCGTAAAGACATAACGTTTGGTTGCAACTTGAAATTTCATGAAAGTATAATTTCTAATTGAACTTTCTTGTGTATTTGCACACTTATCTGATTACCTTCCTCATACGGAAAAATACAAATAATAATAGCAGGTATAATAAAACGGATCAAAAATACTTGTTCGATTATAACTTCAACTGCACGCGCGTAATATATCCGTTTTCGCAGATAATGGCAAAAAGTGAAATGAATATTCGGATACATACGCTTCTGATACAATAGCGAATGAGTGTTCGCACGAGAGTTTTTCATGCGCTCTTATACGTTAATATTCAGTTAAAAAGTATTTCTCAATCACTTTTTATGATATATTTCTCACGAGATAATTTTTCTTGTTGGATGTGTTGTGAAATATGTCGAAAGAGATTATTTCGCACACACAGGTATGCATACGCGACATCATGTATGTCTAGCCGTCATAATTAGCGTGACGTATATAATCTTCGAACTCTTGTGCTAACACACGGCGATGAGATTGAAAACAAATTACTCTTGTAATTGCTAGGTAAACATTTCATATTCCGAATAAACATCGATTTCCCGATTAGTGGGAACGGGGCTGCAACCTTTTCTTCTGAGCTCACAAGCATTCTTAACCATGTACAAACAGAAATTCATATTCCGATACGAAAATTTATGCCACATTCACGATCGCGTGTCGTCAGTGCGAAATAGCCGTTAGTGCGAAGATAATCGAGACATGGTCATATGGCGACTGTCGCAGTAAGCTCAGGCTTGTGTGAGCGTATGTGTATTCGACAGAAACAATTTTTCTCTCAAAAAATCTTCCTACTATTTTTATTTTTCTTTCTCACTCTTTTTCCAATAAAGTCTTACATACCTAAATTTTCAATAAAGTCACAATAACTCAAGCGCTTATATGATATTGATCAACGATGATTTAAAACTACTAATTGTTAAACTTGTACACCTTTGCCAAATCAGAACAAACATCCAAAATCAGCATGCATTTCTATATTGTCGAGAACTGACTATCTGCACATCACGGTCCCACGATAGTCGCTCATCTGTATTGTCGTCGCGATTAAACAACACAAGTTTCCGTATAATTGATCACTGAAAGACACTTAGGTCTCATTATTCCACATTTCGTATTCACATTGCGTTTATCTCGCATTGTTTCAAGCTAGAATGTCCGTTAGATGTCCGCGCATCTCATGAACATATATCCGAAGGATAAAAATTTTTATTCGCGAAGCCTACGCATTAAATCTATTACTTATAGACAAAACCTGTTATGCAAATTATATTATAATCGCTTGAATGAATTGAAATAAATATTTGCTGTGTGTAGGAAACACTGTATACTATGAATATTTTAACGATACGTGCAAGTGCCATTATTCAGTTGATACATTTATTTTGAGAACTTAGTGATAAGCGAATATGAATAAAGGTCGTATTACCTTGAAAAGTATAGTGTAGTATTTTTAACCATTTTTACTTATTTTAAACCTTTGATGTATTAGTCGACGAAACGCAGGTCTCTCAATACGTTTTGGCGATAACGTTGTTAGGACGTTAATTCCATACTTTTTACTCAGTATGCGTAGATTGTCGAAAAAAATTTAATAAACTCTGAGGTTATTAAATTTTTTCTCTATTGATTCCACTGTGTCCGAGTGCCTTCATTGTCATTTAGTATTATCGATTCTCGTAAACTTCTCATAAGAAATATACTATGAATTTTAGAAAAATGTCATCTCATACGTGTTAAAGCTGTTGTGTCGATCTGTGTACCGGTGAAAGTCAATCCAGCGAATTAAAATATCAGAATACGTTCTTTACGATATCAATCGGCAATAACTTTATTTATTGGATAACAAAGCCCAGACTGTATTTCATTTTCTCCAAATTATTATTTGGAACATGTATAATATGCCAAAGTAGAAAAAGTATTTCGTGAGCAGATGGACAATGTATATTCTGAAATAAATGCGTGTCATGAGAGAGTTGTGTAAGTCCTCAAAGTAAGCTGAGGTCTAAGATACTCCCAAATTAACGAAAAAAATTAATAAAAAATTAATTTAAATAAATAATACATTGTCTGACGCCGAAGAGCTCTTGGCAAACTAGACAAACTCTCTTTCAGACAGTACTGCCGAGTCCCGAGGATAACATTCTTCACGTATTCCTTTGTGTCTAAACGTTATAAATTAATTTGGAACGTCCTTTGATTTTCTGACATTTCGTTGCACATAATCAATAGTTTAGTATTGTCAAATGTCCAATCTCTCATGCCGAAATATTGCAATACACTTAAGCTGTTTAAAATACGCTTTAGGATCTTGACCATACTGTTTGAGATGTATTATAAAAAAAGAGAAAGGTAATATTATATAGTTAAGTATTATCAAACGTCGATATGTCAACAGACATCAAACTGAAAACGTGTTACACTTCCAATCTTTTTCGCCGAAATATCAGCATCAGAAAATCGATTAGATACGCGGGAATGATGTTGAAAAAGAAGAGCGAGAAATAATGCACAAATTTGTTATTAAGCAGACTGCCATCCGAGTACCAAACTTGTTTTTTGAAAGAATATTGATAAATGATGTTTTTACCTATTTCCCACAGTTCACCTCACGTGATCGGTATAATGCCGCTCTGCGTTGTTGTACACTGGTATACGTTTTGTCCTATAGAGAAATTAAACAGGAACAATTGTAATTTCTGATGCGTTATTAAGATACTTTCGGTTGGGCTTAATATGTCGAGAATATTTTGAAATATTTCTTAACACATTTATAGCAGGTTTTTTATCTAGAACCCTTCCTACACACAAACACGTGATTTTATATTTTTATGTAAATGTGTAAAAAAAAAGTAATTCGATAATATTAGGACAAGGAAGAAAAATTTTTTCGTTCTCTGGCACATATGACGTTGATTTCTTATCGTTCTATTATGGATACGAGGTTACGTCCTCATACGACTTAAGAATGGATGCAGTATTGAACTACGCCTCGACGATATATTCAAATTACCCGTAAGATATCTCGCTAATTATGTGTCACCGTACCTTAGCTTTGGCGTATTGGGTAAGTGACAAATATCGCGCTGTTACGCTTGATCGAGAATGTAGAATACGTCGAAACTCAAGAATGGTGATAACATATGCATACATGTAGACGTCGACGATTGAATCGTTGTGCTATTGACTGTTCAGATGTTCCACCGAATACGTCTAGAGAAAGGTCACGTCTTAAAGAAAGTGCAGCCACTAAATGGTGACATAACCATGCATAATTTGAGTTATTGATCAAAGAAAATTTGTGCATGATTACGCGACATATAGTAGATGAGCTTTGATAGCGATGTTTACGGCTGCATTCTTGTATATTAGCGAGTTTTATGATTGTTGCAAACTTTATTTGCTTGTCAAACAAAACAAGTACGCTAATATTCTGAGATCGTCAGATCAATAGTCCGACAGATCAGTTAAAGTTTGATGTAACTGTGCACTCCAGCCGATTTGGCATCTAATCGTCTGTCTTCCATCGGGGAAAATTTATATACTTATTAGCACAAATGTTCAATAAATATCCTAAGAACATTCTAAGAATATTCGAATATTTTTAGAATATTCTTAAGATATCTAGTGAACATTTGTGCTATATGGGTTATAGATCCTCAGAAAGATTTTGACGAGGACAGACAATGGAACGACAGGAATGTTAGATAGATGCGAAATATCGAGTACCTGTCGACGATTCTCCATGCGTCTCGACTTAGTCCTTTGAACCAAATGCAATTGGCTCGATATTGGTCAAATATCCTTTTTTGCGTTTGAAAATCTGTGAAACTTGACCTGATGACACGTGTAATGCTCATAAAATTATTAAGGTACTCCGTAATTCGCTCTGAAAGTTATACTTTTATATGAGAGTTTGCCTACTCCTTCCTCTATCTCTCTTCTTATTTACATGTAATGTTGCAATTAAGTTTTTGCGTCCCACATGTCTACTTTGGTTTACAGTTCGGTATAAATTAATAACTTATGTACAAAACTTTGTAAAAAATAAATTTATGAGATATTTATAATATTAACGAACGTAGTTTTCGCAGAAGAATATGATGTAGATTTCCCAAAGATTAGAGAATCAAAGTTGTAAAATATTACTCCCCGTCATATCTTTTTACGTAATATTTATTCTTAACAACGTAGAATAAGATAAAACAAACAATCGCACGGTTTGCAATATAAAAGTGGCACATGTGCTAACGTGTCAATTGCTAAATATATTTATCCTCTATTATAATTTCTAGTTGTAAGTTTAAATTAAATATGTAATAATAAGGTAACTATTCCGCGAAAAGAAATTACGTGCGCTAGAAATTGATACATGCGATTGTAATCATTAATGCATATTTATAACACACCTAGACTTGCTTTAACGACACAATTATAACTTTATCGTGGCACACACACACACACACACACACACACACACACACCGCACGCACGCATGCACGCACGCACGCACGCACGCACACGCACACAAACACATACACACACACACACTCCTTGCAAAAAACTTCTATTACGTAACTTTATGTACTTGCTGTTCTGGTTTACAGGAATAATTAAAGGAATGAACTGCAAAATTTACTTTGAGAAATTTATTTACTTAAGAAGTGATTTCATTTAATAAGCAGAATATCAGAACTGAGGCACATTAATAATATATACATTAATAATATAATCTGAAATTAGTTACATTTAAAAATCCCATTACAACAATGTTACAATACTTTTTAAGCTGTAGACGATTTACTAATTACGTTGTAATTTCGTAAGTAGATTTCTACATGCGTATCGATCCGTCGTGTACAGTTTATTATCCGTTATTTTTACAGATCAAGAAACATAAAAATTAGGTACTAGTGTTTCTAGTGTCCAAACATTAGTATTTCTTAATTTTAATATTAGTATCTTAAAACGTAATAAACATAATACGAGCGCTTGTTCTTGTAAACTTCTCGTAAGAAGTATACCATGTATTCATATACCAAAAATTCTAAAAAAAATGTCACTTTACACTTGTTAAGGCTGTTTTGTCGAATTCTGTACTGGCGGAAGACAAACAAGCTAGCGAATATTAAAATTAAACGCTCTTCACAACATCACCTACGATCGGCAATAACTTCATTTGTTGGATAGTGAAACTGAGACCGTACATCATTTTCTCCAAGTTATTTTTTTTTAACTAACAGAAATATTTGAAAGGCCTATCCTCCCACTATCGTATTAATATTATTAAAACAGTATTAATATCTAATGGCACTAAGACATCCGTGCTTGGCTCCTTATAGGCCTTCCAAATATTTCTCTTAGTTAGACAAAAGGAGCTTTCTATAACTTCTATTTACTTTTTTCTAATATTATGTATAATATACCAAAGTAGGAGAAATATTTCGTGAGTAGGTGGACAGTGTACATTCTGAAATAAGTGTATGTTAAGAGAGTGGTTTAAGTAAGCTGAGAAAATCTCAAATACATCCGAACACAAAGATAAAAAAATTAATTTAAATAAATAATACTCACATTGTCTGACGCCGACGAGCTTTTGGCAAACTAGACAAACTCTCTTTCATGCAATACTGACGAGTACCGAGGACAACAGTCTTTAAATATTCCATTAGGTCTAAATGTTCTAATTCAATTTGAAACGTCTTGCGATCTTCTGGCGACATTTCATTACGCATAGTCAATAGTTTAGTATTGTCAAACATCCAATTCCTTAAGGCAAAATATTGCAGTACATTTAAACCGTTTAAAATACGCTTTAGGATCCTGACCATACTGTTTGACATGGGCCATGAAAAAAAGAGAAAGTGTTATATAATTAAGTATTTCCAAAATGTCAACAGACATCGAACTAACGTGCAACACTTACAATCTTTCTCGCCGAAATATCAGCATCAGAAAATCGATGAAATACGCGGGAATAATGTGGAAGAAAAAGAGCAAAAAATTGTGTACAAATTTGTTAGTATGCGGGGCGCCATCTGGGTACCAAGCTTGTCTCTCGAAAGGATACTGGTAAACAAAATTTTTTGTTATTTCCAAAATTTTGCCCCACGTGGCCCGTATGGTGCCACTCTGCGTTATGTTGTACACTGGCATACGTTTTGACCTGTCGAGTAATTAAACGGAAAACAATTATAATTCTTGATACGTTATTAACTTGATACGTTAGTTACTTTCGGTTGGGCTTAAGATATCGAGAATGTTTTGGATCCTTTAATAGATTCACTGCCAGGTTCTTCATCGAGAACTCTCCAAATACTAACTCGTAACTTAAATTTTTCAACTGAAGATATAAAAGAAAATTTTTTCCATAACATGAGAATGACAAAGAAGACAAGAAAAAAACACTTTTTCCTTTTCAGATATCACAGATATCACATTGGTCCTTCATAAGTGATTATTATATCATGGATAACATGCTGATAGCACACGTGTAAAATATCCCAAGGTACAATCTTTAATTTAAACATTTAAAGAAAGCAAGGTAGAAACAAAGAGATATTAGATTAAATAAGATTAAACTAGAGCTTACTTCATTCTGGCAGAGGAGAAGCGAAGGAAAATAGGTAATAGAGAAGCAGTTCAAATATTACAAACGTAAAATTCTACGAAGTTGACAATTTTTTGTTATCGCAGAAAAATAAAGAAAAAAAGAAGTCTTAAAAGAAGTAGGTACATACTTCTCTTGGGTAGCCACTTTGTGACTGATTCCAATGACGGCGTTAATTGCAAAGTCGACTGGTATTATTTCAGCGTAATGTTGTGTGTTACAAAGCATCGTTCTGAGGATACCTTTGCCCCCAGCAACGAGTATCCCAACAGGACCATTCAAATTGTCGACCCATCCTGGTACTGGCTCCTTAACGGCAGGAGTTACTACACGAAAAAATAAAAAGAGAAAATAATCAATTTAACGATTTGTCCCCTTTTGTTATATATAATTTACTATTTTTGGCAATTATCGAGATATATATAATCACCTATTGACGGCCTGGCAATGACGCAAGGTAGGTTAGGATATTCCCTAGCCACCAGTATTTCAGCTAAACGCTTCGTGTAGGTGTAAGTATTCGGTTGCGGTCCCAATAATCTGCGATCAAAAGAAGAGATAAACCCACAATCAAAGAACTGCGAAATATCTAGCCCTCCCCTGCTCCCAGTACGATGCACACATTAATTCTAAAACATCACTCTTCTTTCGAGCCTCGATTTCAACACTTTGGGCGTAGTGCACCTAGCCATTTTCAACTACAAATATTTCTTCGGCATATGGGTATCTTTTAACATTTTTTTAATTGGAACATTAAAATGTTAGAAATACACTTATAGCATTAATTGCAATTCAGTCATTATAAATACAAGTTAATTAATATGTAAAAAAACCGAATAGAAATTTCCTTAATCAAAAAGCCTATTTGCTTGAAAATTTATAGTATTTTGTGTAACGCTGTATAAATCCAAACGCTATTTGACAAAAAAAAGGATGTAGAAAAAAATTAAAAAAAAAAAAATAAGACTGCGATTTAAAAAAATATATATATTTTTTTTAGAAAATTTTAGCGTCAAGATTGATTTCAAAATCACCTCCTACATTTGTTAAACAGCATATAGAACTGCGCAGTTCATCGACACTTGTAGAGGGGAAGATAAAGTTTTTTATCCTCCAATTCTACATTTCACTATATGGAAACGCCGCGCGTTTCAACAACAGCATGGATATGTTACACTCGAATGTGATGTTCTAGAGTCGTCCCATAAAAGTTTGTTTCTGATATATTAAAGAAAAGTTCATTCCTGATATATATATTCATATTGATTCCATTGCTTTCGTTGCGAGGTTAAAATCTCGCGATTTATTTTATTGCAGTTAACTTCTTGTATTAGACTCACCTCTCTCGGATGTTTCAAATGAAATTGTACAACATGTCTCATATACATAGTGTTTTTGTTTTTGCAAACATAAGTAAGCTTTTGTCTTCTCTAAATACTTAAATATATGCATATGTTTAGTATGGGCGACAATTAAATGCCAATGCAACACAACATTGATGCTCAACCTAGAATCGACCATTCGCTGAATATTGCTAATTAAGTGCAATTACTTAGGCGTAATCAAATCGACGGCGCTTTCGTCCATCCACTGAACGAGTCTCATGATGTCGTCAGGGTCATGCGAAGCGTCGTAGACCGTCTCCCAGAGTTCCTCCTGGTCTACGTGACAGAAGGCCGTGCTCAGATGCAGGAACACCTGCAGGTGTTTCATCTGCTTTGCCAGATCCAGTACCCTCTTCGTGCCAATCTAGAAGAGTACAGATCGAAACATGTATATTTCATACACATCACAAAAATCGCAAAAATTCGTTAAAGCTTTGCACTTGGTACTCAAAGGGTTAAAAATAATTAATAAAGCGCACGAGAAAGCGCATTAGGAGGTATTTTTTCGAGTTATATTTTACCATGTTTAACTCGACGGCATCTTTCAATTTCGCTTCCATTCGAAGACATGCGGCGAAGTGAAATACTATATGCACTTCTTCCATCAGTGTCTCCCGCTGTTCATCGGTAAGGCCAAGATTATGCATATTTATGTCACCGACGAGCGGCTGCAATTTCTTCAAGACATGACCTTTCTCTTGATGTATTCTGTGAAATATCTGCAGAACAGTCAATAAACACAACGATTGTCAATCGATGACATCCACAAGTATGGATATGTCATCACCGTTCTTTGGTTTCGTAGCAACCTATATCCTTGATTAAACATAACAGCGTGATATTTGTCGCTCATCCAACATGTCGAAGCCAAGATACGGTGGTACATAATTAGCGGGATATCTTACAGGTAACTTGAACATGTCGTCGAGCCTGAGTTCGATACTGCGTCCCTTCTTAGGTCGTACGAGGAAGTAGATTTTGTCGAGATCGGAACAACTGTACAGTAGTTTCTCTAAAAGGACTTTTCCCATAAAACCGGTAGCGCCAGTAACAAAAATGGTCTTGTTTTTATAGAAGGATTGAATCGGGCTCCTTGTACCGTTCATGATCGTACGAAATATCACGCAAATTTGTAGCGGGTCTGTGCTATACTGCAAAAATGAACGATTTTTTTTAACAAATGAGTGACGTGCGAGAGTATAAAGAAATATAATTGTAATTTTGCAGCTTATAATATTTCTCCTATTTACTCTCAGCTTATGCACATAATGTGCAAAATGCATGCAAACCTCAAATAACTGAGAATTGCGTCGCATTTACTTCCAATTAGTATTTTGTAGCCTAACGGGGGTTTACCGGTTACACAATGATTCGATGTATACTTATGTAAATCAAGGTAAATCAAGATGAGATACAATTTATGTTTTTGAAGGAGAATGTCAAACGCGATAGAAATGCATAAGTACAGTGAATTTTATGACCGTCGCGAATTTTGTTTGTTGGCTGGTCGAGCTAAACAAGTCTCATATTCTGAAATCGTCGACTAGTTGGATAGATCAATTAAAAATTTTATGCACTTTATCTGGGCCAAATCGTCTATCTTTCATCAAGAAAAGCTACAAACTTACCAGTTATAGATCAGCAAGAAGTTTTTCTTGCGGACAAGCAATAGAACAACACGATAGTGACGTTACAGATATATGTTGCTTAAACGTCCTCTTCTGCGTTTGAGGATCTGTGGTGCTTGATCGGATCACATGTGTAAGGTTCACGAATTTACTAAGCTACTCCGTAATTCGCTCTGTAATTTATACTTTATACAACGGCTTGCTAACTCCCTCCTCTATCTCTCTCGCCACCAGTACGTGACGTCATAATACACCTATTTTTTCGCTTCTTCTAGTTTACTTTGATTTGTAATCCGATGTATAATGCAAATAAGTTATGTGGAAAACTTTGTGGAATATTAATCATTTATAAGATGTTTGTGATATTAACGAACATAGTTTCTGCAGAATATAAGTATGACGTGGGATTCTCTGAATTGAAATCAAAGTATTACAGTATAACTCTTCGCCGTGACTTTTTTTATATATTCATATCCAAGAATGTAAAACAAGGTCGCACCTTTAAGCGATTTACAACAAATAACCGATTTATAATTAAATGTTTTACGTGTGCCAATGTATCACTTGCTAAATAGATCTATCCTTTATTATAATTTGTGATGCAAGATTTAAATTAAATATGTAATAATATAGCAACTATTCCGTCCGAAAAGTAATTACGTTCGTTATAGTTGACACTCACGATTCTAAGATTCATATTAAGAACAGGCACGTTTAGTGTACCTTTATAGAACGCTTGAACTCGTTTTTATGACATAATTAGAATTTTATCGTTACAAGCACGCTCCTCAAACTGTGTAACTTGATGTACTTGCTGTTCTTGTTTACAAAAATAACTAGAGGAATGATCTGCAGAATTTACTTGAAGAATTTATTTATTTGAGAAATAACTTGATTTAATAAGCAGGATATACTAGAATTATCGTACATAATAACATACTTTGAAATTGAATTAAATTTTAAATTTGAAAATTCTATTACAACAATGTCACAACAGCTTCTGAGCTGTGAACAATTTTTTAATTATGTAGTAATTTTGTAAATAGATTTCTACATGCGCATCGATCCGTCGTGCACTAATTTGTTAGCTGTTATTGATTTTTACAGATCAAGAAACATGAACAGAATTATATAATTCTAATGACATGAAATAGAAAATGTTTATGTGTGTATTCGCATATTACCACATATTTCGCATATTTCTTTCCCTTCTTTCGTCATTGCATTTGATATTGTTTATAAATACGCGACTGGTCAGACAAGAGTAGACAGAAAAAAATAGAATAGAAATTTGCCATTGGAACTTGCTTGCTATACTGTAAACCTTGATTTCTCTCTCTCTCTCTCTCTCTCTCTCTCTCTCTCTCTCTCTCTCTCTCTCTGTCTCTCTCCTTCTCCTTTCTCTCTCTCGCCTTATGTATGTATTTTGCACAGTATGTATATCATTTTATTTCTTCCTGTTTTAAATATTTTCTCGTGTATATAGTCTGCAAAAAATATATATCTTGCAAAAAGTCTACCTTGCGTCCTATCATGACTTCGATTTATCGTTTGTTCAACGAAGTAACAGGAAATTAATTAAAAACAAGGATTCTAATCAGCTTCTAACATCCTTTTGCAACGTGTAATGTGTATTTTCGATAAAAGGTAGAATATATATTATAAAAATGTTGTAAAACAGAAAGTATTATAAAATAAGAGCTATTATAAAAACAAAAACAACTATGCATACGCAAATGCCTATAATATCCAGTTTCTTATCTATAATTGCAATCTCTTATCGCAAGATGTATATGTAGTATGATAAAATTAGTCTGTGTTATATTTTACAATGTATTCCTGTAAAATGCAATTGACGCATTTAGGAGAAAAATAATTCTTACCTCAACATCTAATGTAATTATTTATTTATACATTGTTAATTCCAGTCGAAAAAAGATGTTGTTTTATGAAAACGTCGTAGAAACATTAGCGCACTAATAAGGTCAGGGGAAGAGATAAGAGCTCTTGTAAAGTTGAGATATGGTAATATGAAGTTAATGAATAAATATTGGATGGATTATGAGGATAGGAAATGTGTGTTGTGCGACAAAGCTCAGGATGACATGAGACATTATATGCGCATGCATGTATACATGCGAGGTAAGGAGAGAATGGTTTGAGGAAATGGATAGGAAGGAAGAAGTAGGAAGGGAGAGGATATGGAATGATGAATTACATGAAATAAAAGAGAAGGTCCTAAAAAAGATTTGGAAAGTGAAGGAGAAGAAAATAAAAGGAAAAGGTGGATAGAACATAGAAGTAAGGGAAGATAAGATTTTAGTGATAAGAGGAGGAATGGGTAAAAGATAAAACGTCGTATTATTTAATATTATTATTATTTAGGTTTAAGATATAGTTTAGACATTTGTTAATTATTTTGTTAATTATTAGTTTCCAAGAAATACAAAGAACCAGGAAATATAAAAGGCAAATATGTAAACTGTATAAAAAGTGTATAGAAAGAGTATTTAAATTGTATAAATATGTAAAAATGTAGAAAAAGTATAAAAAAGTTGTGAAAGTGTTAAAATGATGTAATTTTATAAAGGTTTATATAATAGGAAATAGATAAAATTTAGTCAAGGTTTAGCGAAGAAACAAAGAAAGAGAGGTACAAGAAAGAGGTTGTATGGCTGTGTTAGTGGCTGTGAATATAATTTAAGTGTAACTTTGAAGCGAAAGAGAGGAGATACAGCAAGTAAGGTACGGATGAATGAATGGCTATGTGAATGGAGTTAAGTTTTTTTTATTGTAAACCAAGTTTCCTTCTTGGCTTGTAGCTAAATGGTAATAAACTACTACTACTACTACATTAACGCACTAATATCTGTTTTCGAATCGACTTCATTTAATCATTCGTACTTTTGATCGCCGAAATCGTTTACGTAAGTCGACTAAAGGTCGACTAATCTTAGATGAAGGCTCGAAAGTCAGAATGACCGGATAATATAGGGACAGCGTGCAATAAAGAGGCCGTTTTCATTGTTGGCTCTCCAAATTGTTTATTTAGCTTGATTAGCGATCCGGTCTGCGGATTAACTAGAACGTGTTAAGACAACATGGATGCTGCGTCTACAAGTGTCTCGGCTCGAGAGGAGTTACAGCGCACGCGAACCAAATTGAAGCAAAAACGAAATAAGAGAAGACAGTTCGGCTGAGCATCGGATTTAAAATCGACTATTTTAAGGCAATTTTTGGTAGACACACGCGTGCGCGGATTGATTGACAAGCCGCACGTGAAGATCAAGTGACAATGCAGACAATGTTTCCGCATGTTATTGACCGCATGATAGTGTTTCAAATCAGCTATCTTTTGTTTGTTCTAATGCTCACGTATCTTTTGCCAGCATTGGATATTGAGTCTTGATCTACACGTGCACTTTCTTAATTTCAAACAAGATCTATAAAACGAAACATTTGCTACTGCGGCCAATTACTGCACATTTGCTATATTGCGCGCACAATGCTACTAAATTATATATGTTATACATAAATTAAATATACAAATAAATATATATATATATATATATATATGTATATACATGTATATATACACTATATTTATACATATTAGATATATCTGAATCATAATAATTATATTAATAAGGAATAAATTCTAGAACCGTGAATTCTAGAAAAAATATTACTTCACACGTGTTAAGGCTGTTGTCTCGATCTGTGTACTGGCGGAAATCGAATGAGTTAGCGAATATCAAAATCGAATGCTCCTCACGACATCACCTACGATCAGCATTTGTTGGATAGCGGAGCCCAGGCCGTACATCATGTATTCCAAGTTATTTATTTTTAATATGATATATAATATGCCAAAATAGAAAAGGAATTTCGTGAGTAGATGGACAGTGTGCATCCTGAAATAAGTGCATGTCACGAGAAAGTGGTCTAAGTAAGCTGAAAAGATATAAGATACTCCAAAATAACGAAAATAAACAAATTAATTTAAGTAAATAATACTTACATTGTCTGATGCCGACGAGCTTTTGGCAAACTTGATAAACTCTCTTTTATATAGTACTGCCGAATCCAAAGAATAACAATCTTCATGTATTTCTTTAGATCTAAACGTTCTAAGTCAATTTGGAACGTCCTCTGATCTTCTGGCGACATTTTGTTGCGCATAGTCAATAGCTTAATATTGTCAAATTTCCAATCCCTTATGGTGAAATATTGCAGTACTTTTAAGCCGTTTAAAATACCGAAATATCAGCATCAAAAAGTCGATGAAATACGTGGGAATAATATGGAAGAAGAAGAGCAAGAAATTGTGTACAAATTTGTTAGTATGCAGGGCGTCATCTGGGTACCAAGCTTATCTCTCAAAAAGATACTGGTAAACAAAATTTTTAGTCATTTCCAAAATTTTACCCCACGTAGCCGATATGGTGCCGTTCTGCGTTATGTTGTACACTGGTATACGTTTTGGCCTATCGAGTAATTAAACGGAAAAAAATTGTAATTCTTGATACGTTACTAAGTTACTTTCGACTGGGCTAATGATATTGAGAACGTTTTGGAGTATCCTTTAATAGATGCACTGCCAGGTTCTTCATCGAGAACCCTCCAAACACCAACTCGTAACTTGACTTTTCCAACTAAAGATGTAAAAGAAAATTTATTCCATAATATGAGAGAGACAAAAAAGAAAAACTTTTTCCCTCTCAGATATCACAGATATCAAATTAGTCCTTCATAAGTGATCATTGTATCATGGATATCATAAAATGCTGGTAGCACATGTGTAAAATATCCCAAAGTACAGTCTTTAATTTAAACATTCAAAAAAAGCAAGGTAGAAACAGAGAGATATTACAATAATCGAGCAATTGGCTCGATATTCGTCAAATACCCTATTTCGCGTTTGAAAATCTGTGAAACTTGATCTGCTCACTCATGTAATGTTCACAAAATTAATAAGTTACTCCGTAATTCGCTCTGTAAGTTATACTTTTATATTTAGAGTATACCTACTCCTTCCTCTATCTCTCTTCTTATTTACATGTAATGTTGCAATTAAGTTTTTGCGTCCCACATGTCTACTTTGATTTACAGTTCGGTATAAATTAATAACTTATGTACAAAACTTTGTAAAAAATAAATTTATGAGATCTTTATAATATTAACGAACGTAGTTTTCGCAGAAGAGTATATTGTAGATTTCACAGAGATTAGAGAATCAAAATTATAAAATATTACTCTCCGTCATATCTTTTACGTAATATTTATTCTTAACAACCTAGAATAAGATAAAACAAATAATCGCACGGTTTGCAATATAAAAGTGGCACATGTGCTAACGTGTCAATTGCTAAATATATTTATCCTCTATTATAATTTCTAGTTGTAAGTTTAAATTAAATATGTAATAATAAGGTAACTATTCTGCGAAAAGAAATTACGTGCGCTAGAAATTGACACTTACGATTATTATCATTGTAATGAATATTTATAATACACCTAGACTTGCTTTAACGACACAGTTATAATTTTATCGTGGCACACACACACACATACACACACACACACACACACACACACACACACACACACACGCACGCACGCACGCACGCACGCACGCACGCACGCACGCACGCACGCACGCACGCACGCACCCACACGCATACAAACCATACACACACACACACACATACTCCTTGCAAAAAACTTCTATTACGTAACTTTATGTACTTGCTGTTCTCGTTTACAGGAATAACTAAAGAAATAAACTGCTGAATTTAGTTTGAGAAATTTATTTACTTAAGAAATAATTTCATTTAATAAGCAGAATGTCAGAACTGAGGCACATTAATAATATATTCATTAATAATATAGTCTAAAATTAGTTACATTTAAAAGTCCCATTACAATAATGTTACAATAATTTTTAAGCTGTGAACGATTTACTAATTACGTCGTAATTTTATAAGTAGATTTCTACATGCGTATCGATCCGTCGTGTACCATTTATTATCCGTTATTGATTTTTACAGATCAAGAAACATGAAAATTAGGTACTAGTGTTTTTAGTATCCAAACATTAGTATTTCTTAATTTTAATATTAGTATCTTAAAACGTAATAAACATAATACGAGCGCTTGTTCTTGTAAACTTCTCGTAAGAAGTATACTATGTATTCGTGTACCACGAATTCTAAAAAAAATGTCACTTTACACTTGTTAAGGCTGTTTTGTCGAATTCTGTACTCGCGGAAGACGAACGAGCTAGCGAATATTAAAATTAAACGTTCTTCACGACATCACCTACGATCGGCAATAACTTTATTTGTTGGATAGTGAAACTGAGACCGTACATCATTTTCTCCAAGTTATTTTTTTTTAACTAACAGAAATATTTGAAAGGCCTATCCTCCCACTATCGTATTAATATTATTAAAACAGTATTAATATCTAATGGCACTAAGACATCCGTGCTTGGCTCCTTACAGGCATTTCAATTATTTCTGTCAGTTAGACAAAAGGAACTTTCTATAATTTCGATTTATTTTTTTTTAATATGATGTATGATATGCCGAAAGAGAACAAAAATTTCGTGAGTAGGTGGACAGTGTACAACCTGAAATAAGTGTGTGTCACGAGAGAGTGGTTTAAATAAGCTGAGAAAATCTCAAATACATCCGAACAATAGATAAAAAAACATCCGAACAAAAGATAAAAAAATTAATTTAAATAAATAATACTCACATTGTCTGACGCCGACGAGCTTTTGGCAAACTAGACAAATCCTCTTTCATGCAATACTGCCGAGTACCGAGAACAAAAGTCTTGAAATATTCCATTAGGTCTAAATGTTCTAAATCAATTTGAAACGTCTTGCGATCCTCTGGCGACATTTCATTACGCATAGTCAATAGTTTAGTATTGTCAAACGTCCAATTCTTTAAGGCGAAATATTGTAGTACCTTTATGCCGTTTAAAATACGTTTCAGGATCCTGACCATACTGTTTGATATGCGCCATGAAAAAAAGAGAAAGTGTTATATAATTAAGTACTTCCGATATGTCAAAATATTGAACTAAAAACATGCAACACTTACAATCTTTCTCGCCGAAATATCAGCATCAGAAAATCAACGGAGTATGCGGGAATAATGTGGAACAAGAAGAGCAAGAAATTGTGTACAAATTTGTTAGTATGCGGGGCGCCATCTGGATACCAAGCTTGTTTCTCGAAAGGATACTTGTAAACAAAACTTTTAGTTATTTCCAAAATTTTACCCCACGTGACCGGTATGGTGCCGCTATGCGTTATGTTGTACACTGGCATACATTTTAACCTGTCGAGTAATTAAACGAAAAAAGAATATAATTCTTGATACGTTATTAAGTTACTTTCGGTTGGAGTTACTTAAGTTATCGAGAATGTTTTGAATCTCTTAATGGATTCACTGCCAAGTTCTTCATCGAGAACTCTCCAAATACCAACCCGTAACTTGAATTTTTCAACTAAAGATGTAAAAGAAAATTTATTCCATAATATGAGAAGGACAAAGAAGACAAAAAAGAAAAACTTTTTCTCTCTCAGATATCACAGATATCAAATTAGTCTTTCATAAGTGATCATTGTATCATGGATCAATTGTATCATAACATGCTGGTAGCACACGTATAAAATATCCCAAGGTACAATCTTTAATTTAAACATTCAAAGAAAGCAAGGTAGAAACAAAGAGATATTAGATTAAATAAGATTAGACTAGAGCTTACTTCATTCTGGCAGAGGAGAAGCGAAGGAAAATAGGTAATAGAGAAGCAGTTCAAATATTACAAACGTAAAATTCTACGAAGTTGACAATTTTTTGTTATCGCAGAAAAATAAAGAAAAAAAGAAGTCTTAAAAGAAGTAGATACATACTTCTCTTGGGTAGCCACTTTGTAACTGATTCCGATGACGGCGTTAATTGCAAAGTCGACTGGTATTATTTCAGCGTAATGTTGTGTGTTACAAAGCATCGTTCTGAGGATACCTTTGCCTCCAGCAACGAGTATCCCAACAGGACCATTTAAACTGTCGACCCATCCTGGTACTGGCTCCTTAACGGCAGGAGTTACTACACGAAAAAATAAAAAGAAAAAATAATCAATTTAACGATTCGTCTTCTTTTGTTATATATAATTTACTATTTTTGGTAATTATCGAGATATATATAATCACCTATTGACGGCCTGGCAACGACGCAAGGTAGATTTGGATATTCCCTAGCTACCAGTATTTCAGCTAAACGCTTCGTGTAGGTGTAAGTATTCGGTTGCGGTCCCAATAATCTGCAATCAGAAGAAAAGATAAGCCTACAATCAAAGAACTGCGAAATATCTAGCCCTTCCCTGCTCCCAATACGATGCACACATTAACTCTAAAACATCACTCTTCTTTCGAGCCTCGATTTCAATACTTTGGGCATAGTGCACCCAGCCATTTTCAACTATCAATATTTTTTCGGCATATGGGTATCTTTTAACATTTTTTTAATTGGAACATTAAAATGTTAGAAATACACTTGTAGCATTAATTGCAATTCAGTCATTATAAATACAAGTTAATTAATACGTAAAAAAATCGAATAGAATTTCCTTAATCACAAAGCCTATTTGCTTGAAAATTTATAGTATCTTATGTAACGCTGTATTGTATAAAATCAAACGCTATTTGACAAAAAGGAGGATATGAATTTTCGAAAAAAATGAAACTACGATTAAAAAAAAAAAAAATATATATATATTGTTTTAGGGGATTTTAACGTCAAGATATGGAAACGCGCGTTTCAACAGTAGCATGGATATGTCAAAAGTGTTCTAGAGTCGTCCCATAAAAGTTCGTTTCTGATATATTAAAGAAAAGTTTATTCATGATATATATATATATATATATATATATATATATATATATAT
>NW_022639477.1:1527229-1532029 GCF_010583005.1 Odontomachus brunneus
TTTTAAAATTGTAGCACTACTCTGCGAATTATTTATGTGTCTGTTTTCTTCGGGTTAATTTATGAGAACTGAAAAGTTTTATTGACAATCTCAGTAAAACTTTTCTTCTTCACGAGTTTACGCGAAAAAAATAGATATATGAATAATTCATAAACTGGTTCTACAACTTTAGAACGTAATTGCTACTGTGTTGTAAATAATTCCTAAGATTCGTGGCCGCAGAACTATTGATTGATGACGTCAAAGGCGAGAAAATACATGTTAAAAATTCTTGCAATGTTAGAATAAAAATATATATTCATTAAATAGCATTTGCAATCTACCAAGCAAACTCGTAAAATAATCCGAACACTTTCTTTTTTCTTCGAACAATTAACTATAAATTTAATATACTATGCAGTTTTTTTTTAACTCACTTTCTCTCATGATTGTTATTTAATTTTTACGATTATTTATTGATTGTTGGAATATAAGGAAAGTATGTGGAATATTTTACAGGTATACTCGGTTGATTGCTAGTTTTATTTTGTAAATGCATCATTTTGTTTCAACATATTTTGCAATAATTTTGACTCCAGGAGCCTTAATGAATATAAAAATGTTCATATCGTCCCCTTCAATGCTTACCATCTTTATTATTGTTGCTACTAGTAACTAACGTAGAAGAATCATTGTCGGTAATCATAGCATCTTCATGTAATGCAGAACATATATTTGTATATGTATTTACGGGTGGGACCCGATTGACCACGATACGATTGGACACAGATTGTAATGATTGGTTGGACCTAGTAATTCACTGGATAATTCTTTTTATCGGTTGGTTGTGTCCAATCGTGCCGTGGTCAATCGGGATGCTCCCTGTATTTACATCACAGGTCGTTTGGTTAGTGTCAGCCTTATTAGAATGTTTATTGCACTGGCCAACGTTGCAGGAACTTTTGCTTGTCATAAAATCTTCGACATTATATGCAATTAATATGGAATTAGATTTTTAGTGCAACTATATGCTTGTATGTATTTGTGTCAATATATTAAATTACCTGACTTTGATAGCTTTTGCAGTCGTAATGATGGAGCTCCTTTGTTTAAATTTTTCGCAATATCTCGTAAAATAGCTTCATTTTCTAAAAGTGAAACAGATATATATATATATATATATATATATATATATATGTTTAATATGGGGGACAATTAAATGCCAAAGCAACACGACATTGATGCTCAACCTGGAATCGACCATTCTCTGAATATTGTTAATTAAGTGCAATTACTTAGGCGTAATCAAATCGGCGGTGCTTTCGTCTATCCACTGAACAAGTTTTATGATGTTGTTGGGATCATGACAAGCGTCGTAAATGTCCTCGTCAAGCTCGTTCTTATCTGCGTAACAGAAGGCCGTGCTCAGATGCAGGAACACCTGCAACTGTTTCATCTGCTTTGCCAGATCCAATACCCTTTTCGTGCCAATCTAGAAGAGTATAGATCGAACCTTTTATATTTCATACACATCATAAAAATCGCGATAATTCGTTAAAGCTTTGCACGTGTGAAAATATCAGAATTAAATCTATTGTCCGTTCACTGTAAATTCTTTAATTTGTTAATTAATACTCGTTATCACACAGTGGATAAAATCACGCACAAATTCGGACACCTGGGATTGTTTGTCCAATAAACGATGAATAATTTTGATAAGTTAAATTAAGTAAGTAACATTGCAGACACATACGTTAGTCGCACATATAATACGCAAAGTAGTGCATATCTAAGTTAGATAACAGATTACACTTGCAGTAGTGTAATATTCAGACGACTAAGTTCAACACGCGTGATTATTAATACCTTGAACGCATTATACGCGTTTAGAATTTATTATTATTCCACCGACGTTTTCAAGGATTTTCATTTGCATGTTGTCTCAGCTTGCAGCAATTAGCTGCAATTGAGTCGGGAGTTATATTATTTTCAGTGTGGAACACTAACTTATCTTTACTCTACCTGATATCGCCAACTGTAGACGAGATATTTGACAAGTTTTTCGTAGGGCTGCTTTGTACTCAAAGGGTTAAAAATAATAATAAAGTGCACAAGAAAGCGCAATAGGAGGTATTTTTACGAGTTATATTTTACCATGTTTAACTCGACGGCATCTTTCAATTTCGCTTCCATTCGAAGACATGCGGCGAAGTGAAATATTATATGCACTTCTTTCATCAGTGTTTCCTGCTGTTCATCGGTAAGGCCCAGATTATGCATAGTTATGTCACCGTCCAGCGGCTGCAATTTCTTCAAGACATGACCTTTCTCTTGATGTATTCTGTGAAATATCTGCGGAACAGTCAATAAACACAACGATTGTCAATCTCTGACATCCACAGGTATGGATATGTCATCACCGTTCTTTGGTTTCGTAGCATCCTATATTCTTGATCAAACATAACAGCGCGATATTTGTCGCTCATCCAACATGTCGAAGCCAAGATACGGTGGCACATAATTAGCGGGATATCTTACAGGTAACTTGAACATGTCGTCGAGCCTGAGTTCGATACTGCGTCCTTTCTTAGGTCGTACGAGGAAGTAGATTTTGTCGAGATCGGAACAACTGTACAATAGTTTCTCTAAAAGGACCTTTCCCATAAAACCGGTAGCGCCGGTAACAAAAATGGTCTTATTTTTATAGAAGGATTGAATCGGGCTGCTTGTGCCGCTCATGATCGTACGAAATATCACGCAATTTGTTGCGGTTCTGTGCTATACTGCAAAAATGAACGATTTTTTTAAACAAATAAGTGACGAGCGAGAATATAAGGAAATATGGTAATTATGTACAATAAGGCCTTTTTTGAATTTTGATATTTTTTTGTAGCTCTTTTGGTAAAAATATTTATTTTTACCAAACATTGATAATCAATCGGGGGAGTCCGAAAAATATGCAAGTTATATATTGTTTTAACTTTTTTTTTCACTTGTCAAACGTTGCTGCTTTCCCATAATTTAAACAAGTTACTGATCTTTTAATCATATTATGTAACTGCAATATCGAACGACTAGCGGGGGACTGCGCCTCCCGCACCTCCCCTCAAAACTAACCTAAATCAACCTATCGTCACATTAACCGTCAGTCATTGTTTATTAAAGTGTTCAACTTTTTTTCTGAATAATTTTTTAATAAGCAATGACTGACGGCTAATGTGACGATAGGTTGCGTTAGGTTAGTTTTGAGGGGAAGTGCGGGAGGCGCAGCCTCCTGCTAGTCGTTCGATATTGCAGTACTTACTACACTAGTACAGAAAAGGCAACTCTAAGAACAAACTTTACGTTGCAATCACAAGTTTCCTAATCTATCATACCTAGCATATTTAACAATTAATTTTTTGGTTTGTACAGCCGAGCGACGATTTTAAATTTCAGATTCGGCTTCTACGCATCGAAATACATAAGATAGGTGAGTTTCAGCGAAATCCAAGGTCAGTAACTTGTTTAAATTATGGGAAAGCAACAACGTTTGATAAACAAAACAACGTTTGATATACGAAAGTAAGAAAAAAGTTAAAACAATATATAACTTGTATATTTTTCGGACTTCCCCAATTGATTATCAATATTGGAGTCAAAATAAATATTTTTACCAAAAGAGCTGCAAAAAAATATCAAAATTCGGAAAAAGCCTTATTATACATAATTACCAGAAATATAATTGTAATTTTGCAGCTTATAATCTTTTTCCTATTTACACTCAGCTTAGGCGCATAATGTGTAAAACGCATGCAAACCTCAAGCAATTGAGAATTACGTCGCATTTATTTCCAATTAGTATTTTGTAGCCTAACGGGGGTTTACTGGTTACACAATAATTTGATGTATACTTATGTAAATCAAGGTAAATCAAGATGAAACATAGTTTATGTTTTTGAGAGAGATTATCAAACGCGATAGAAATGCATAAGTACAGTGAATTTTATGACCGCCGCGAATTTTGTTTGTTGGCTGGTCGAGCTTAACAAGTGCGCTTATGTTCTGAGATCGTCGACTAGTCGAATAGGTAAATTAAAAATTTTATGCACTTCATCTAGGTCAAATCGTCTATCTTTCATCGGGAAGAGCTACAAACTTACCAGTTATAGATCAGCAAAAAGTTTTTGTCGCGGGCAAACAATAGAACAATACGATAGTGACGTTACAGATATATTTTGCTTTAACGTCCTCTTCTGCATTTGAGGATATGTGGTGCTTGATCGGATCACACATGTAAGGTTTACGAATTTACTAAGCTACTCCGTAATTCTCTGTGATTTATACTTTCATGCTAACTCCCTCCTCTATCTCACTCCCCACCTGTACGTGACGTCATAATACTTTTATTTTTTCGCTCCTTCTAGTCTATTTTGATTTGTAATATATATAATGCAAATAACTTACATGGAAAATTTTGTAAAATTTTAATCATTTATGAGATGTTTGTGATATTGACGAACGTAGTTTTACAATAATAACCGATTTACAACAAATAACCGATTTACAATTAAATGTTTTACGTGTCCCAATGTATCACTTGCTAAATAGATCTATCCTTTATTATAATTTGTGATGCAAGATTTAAATTAAATATGTAATAATATAGCAGCTATTCCGTCCGAAAAGTAATTACGTTCATTATAGTTGACACTCACGTTTCTAAGACTCATATTAAGTATAGGCACATTTAGTGTACTTTTATAGAACACTTGAATTCGTTTTTATGACATAATTAGAATTTTATCGTTACATGCACGCTCCTCAAAACTTACACTGTGT
>NW_022639477.1:1532039-1532192 GCF_010583005.1 Odontomachus brunneus
GATTCCATTGCTTTCGTTGCGAGGTTATAATCTCGCGATTTATTTTATTGTAGTGAACTTCTTGCATTAGACTCATCTCTCTCGGATGTTTCAAGTTAAATTGTACAACTTATCTCAGATACATAGTGTTTTTATTTTTGCTCAAACACAAGT
>NW_022639477.1:1532202-1549487 GCF_010583005.1 Odontomachus brunneus
AGAGTATAGATCGAACCTTTTATATTTCATACACATCATAAAAATCGCGATAATTCGTTAAAGCTTTGCACGTGTGAAAATATCAGAATTAAATCTATTGTCCGTTCACTGTAAATTCTTTAATTTGTTAATTAATACTCGTTATCACACAGTGGATAAAATCACGCACAAATTCGGACACCTGGGATTGTTTGTCCAATAAACGATGAATAATTTTGATAAGTTAAATTAAGTAAGTAACATTGCAGACACATACGTTAGTCGCACATATAATACGCAAAGTAGTGCATATCTAAGTTAGATAACAGATTACACTTGCAGTAGTGTAATATTCAGACGACTAAGTTCAACACGCGTGATTATTAATACCTTGAACGCATTATACGCGTTTAGAATTTATTATTATTCCACCGACGTTTTCAAGGATTTTCATTTGCATGTTGTCTCAGCTTGCAGCAATTAGCTGCAATTGAGTCGGGAGTTATATTATTTTCAGTGTGGAACACTAACTTATCTTTACTCTACCTGATATCGCCAACTGTAGACGAGATATTTGACAAGTTTTTCGTAGGGCTGCTTTGTACTCAAAGGGTTAAAAATAATAATAAAGTGCACAAGAAAGCGCAATAGGAGGTATTTTTACGAGTTATATTTTACCATGTTTAACTCGACGGCATCTTTCAATTTCGCTTCCATTCGAAGACATGCGGCGAAGTGAAATATTATATGCACTTCTTTCATCAGTGTTTCCTGCTGTTCATCGGTAAGGCCCAGATTATGCATAGTTATGTCACCGTCCAGCGGCTGCAATTTCTTCAAGACATGACCTTTCTCTTGATGTATTCTGTGAAATATCTGCGGAACAGTCAATAAACACAACGATTGTCAATCTCTGACATCCACAGGTATGGATATGTCATCACCGTTCTTTGGTTTCGTAGCATCCTATATTCTTGATCAAACATAACAGCGCGATATTTGTCGCTCATCCAACATGTCGAAGCCAAGATACGGTGGCACATAATTAGCGGGATATCTTACAGGTAACTTGAACATGTCGTCGAGCCTGAGTTCGATACTGCGTCCTTTCTTAGGTCGTACGAGGAAGTAGATTTTGTCGAGATCGGAACAACTGTACAATAGTTTCTCTAAAAGGACCTTTCCCATAAAACCGGTAGCGCCGGTAACAAAAATGGTCTTATTTTTATAGAAGGATTGAATCGGGCTGCTTGTGCCGCTCATGATCGTACGAAATATCACGCAATTTGTTGCGGTTCTGTGCTATACTGCAAAAATGAACGATTTTTTTAAACAAATAAGTGACGAGCGAGAATATAAGGAAATATGGTAATTATGTACAATAAGGCCTTTTTTGAATTTTGATATTTTTTTGTAGCTCTTTTGGTAAAAATATTTATTTTTACCAAACATTGATAATCAATCGGGGGAGTCCGAAAAATATGCAAGTTATATATTGTTTTAACTTTTTTTTTCACTTGTCAAACGTTGCTGCTTTCCCATAATTTAAACAAGTTACTGATCTTTTAATCATATTATGTAACTGCAATATCGAACGACTAGCGGGGGACTGCGCCTCCCGCACCTCCCCTCAAAACTAACCTAAATCAACCTATCGTCACATTAACCGTCAGTCATTGTTTATTAAAGTGTTCAACTTTTTTTCTGAATAATTTTTTAATAAGCAATGACTGACGGCTAATGTGACGATAGGTTGCGTTAGGTTAGTTTTGAGGGGAAGTGCGGGAGGCGCAGCCTCCTGCTAGTCGTTCGATATTGCAGTACTTACTACACTAGTACAGAAAAGGCAACTCTAAGAACAAACTTTACGTTGCAATCACAAGTTTCCTAATCTATCATACCTAGCATATTTAACAATTAATTTTTTGGTTTGTACAGCCGAGCGACGATTTTAAATTTCAGATTCGGCTTCTACGCATCGAAATACATAAGATAGGTGAGTTTCAGCGAAATCCAAGGTCAGTAACTTGTTTAAATTATGGGAAAGCAACAACGTTTGATAAACAAAACAACGTTTGATATACGAAAGTAAGAAAAAAGTTAAAACAATATATAACTTGTATATTTTTCGGACTTCCCCAATTGATTATCAATATTGGAGTCAAAATAAATATTTTTACCAAAAGAGCTGCAAAAAAATATCAAAATTCGGAAAAAGCCTTATTATACATAATTACCAGAAATATAATTGTAATTTTGCAGCTTATAATCTTTTTCCTATTTACACTCAGCTTAGGCGCATAATGTGTAAAACGCATGCAAACCTCAAGCAATTGAGAATTACGTCGCATTTATTTCCAATTAGTATTTTGTAGCCTAACGGGGGTTTACTGGTTACACAATAATTTGATGTATACTTATGTAAATCAAGGTAAATCAAGATGAAACATAGTTTATGTTTTTGAGAGAGATTATCAAACGCGATAGAAATGCATAAGTACAGTGAATTTTATGACCGCCGCGAATTTTGTTTGTTGGCTGGTCGAGCTTAACAAGTGCGCTTATGTTCTGAGATCGTCGACTAGTCGAATAGGTAAATTAAAAATTTTATGCACTTCATCTAGGTCAAATCGTCTATCTTTCATCGGGAAGAGCTACAAACTTACCAGTTATAGATCAGCAAAAAGTTTTTGTCGCGGGCAAACAATAGAACAATACGATAGTGACGTTACAGATATATTTTGCTTTAACGTCCTCTTCTGCATTTGAGGATATGTGGTGCTTGATCGGATCACACATGTAAGGTTTACGAATTTACTAAGCTACTCCGTAATTCTCTGTGATTTATACTTTCATGCTAACTCCCTCCTCTATCTCACTCCCCACCTGTACGTGACGTCATAATACTTTTATTTTTTCGCTCCTTCTAGTCTATTTTGATTTGTAATATATATAATGCAAATAACTTACATGGAAAATTTTGTAAAATTTTAATCATTTATGAGATGTTTGTGATATTGACGAACGTAGTTTTACAATAATAACCGATTTACAACAAATAACCGATTTACAATTAAATGTTTTACGTGTCCCAATGTATCACTTGCTAAATAGATCTATCCTTTATTATAATTTGTGATGCAAGATTTAAATTAAATATGTAATAATATAGCAGCTATTCCGTCCGAAAAGTAATTACGTTCATTATAGTTGACACTCACGTTTCTAAGACTCATATTAAGTATAGGCACATTTAGTGTACTTTTATAGAACACTTGAATTCGTTTTTATGACATAATTAGAATTTTATCGTTACATGCACGCTCCTCAAAACTTACACTGTGTAACTTGATGTCCTTGCTGTTCTTGTTTACAGGAATAATTAGAGGAATGATCAGCAGAATTTATTTGAAGAATTTATTTATTTGAGTAACTTGATCAATAACTTGATTTAATAAGCAGGCAAGAATAACTTGATTTAATAAGCAGGATATACTAGAATTATCGTACATAATAACATACTTTGAAATTGAATTAAATTTGAAAATTCTATTACAATAATGTCGCAACAGCTTCTGAGCTGTGAACAACTTTTTAATTATGTCATAATTTCGTAAATAGATTTCTACATGCGCTTCGATCCGTCGTGCACCAATTTGTTAACTGTTATTGATTTTTACGGACCAAGAGACATGAACAGAATTATTTAATTCTAACAACACGAAATAGAAAATTTTTGGTAAATCTTTAGAATAATGGATCCAGCAGCTGACCTTAGCCTTCATATATATTATTCTAAAAATTTACCAACAGTTTATGTGTGTATTCGCATATTACCATGCATATTTCTTTCCCTTCTTTCGTCATTGCATTTGATATTGTTTATAAACACGCGATTGGTCAGACAAGAATAGACAGAAAAAAACAGAATAGGAATTTGCCATTGGCACTTGCTTGCTGTACTGTAAACCTTGATTTCTCTCTCTCTCTCTCTCTCTCTCTGTCTCTCCCCCTCTCCTTTCTCTCTCTCGCCTTATGTATGTGTTTTGCACAGTATGTATATCATTTTATTTCTTCCTGTTTTAAATATTTTCTCGTATATATAGTCTGCAAAAAGTATACCTTGCAAGAAGTCTACCTTGCGTTCTATCATGACTTTCGATTTAACGTTCGTTCAACGAAGTAACAGGAAATTAATTAAAAACAAGGATTCCAATCAGCTTCTAACATTCTTTTGCAACGTGTAATGCATGTGTGCAATATGTATTTCCGATAAAAAGTAGAATATATATTATAAAAATGTTGTAAAATAAAAAATATTATAAAATAAGAGTTATTATAAGAACAAAAACAACTACGCAAATGCCTATAATATCCAGTTTCTTACATAATTGCGATCTCTTATCGCAAGACGTGTATGTAGCATGATAAAATTAGTCTGTGTTACATTTTACAATGTGCCCTTGTGAAACGCCACTGACACATTTAGGAGAAAAATAATTCTTACCTCAATATCTAATGTAATTATTTATTTATGCATTGTTAATTCCAGCCGAAAAAAGATGTTGTTTTATGAAAACGTCATACATTAGCGCACTAATAAGGTCAAGGGAAGAGGTAAGAACTCTTGTAAAGTTGAGGTGTGGTAATATGGAGTTAATGAATAATAATAATGGGTTAATAAATAAATATTGGATGGATTATGAAGGTAGGAAATGTGTGTTGTGCGGCAGGGCTCAGGATGACATGAGACATTATATGCGCATGCATGTATACATGCGAGGTAGGGAGAGAATGGTTTGAGGAAATGAATAGGAAAGAAGAAATGGGAAGGGAGAGGATATGGAATGATGAATTAGATGAAATAAAAGAAAAGGTTCTAAAAAAGATTTGGAAAGAGAGGGAGAAGAAAATAAAAGGAAAAGGTGGGTAGAACATAGAAGTAAGGGAAGATAAGATTTTAGTGATAAGAGGAGGAATGGGTAAAAGATAAAACGTTGTATTATTTAATATTATTATTATTTAGGTTTAAGACATTTGTTAATTATTTTGTTAATTATTAGTTTCCAAGAAATGCAAAGAACCAGGAAATATGAAAGGCAGATATATAAATTGTATAAAAAGTGTATAGAAAGAGTATAAAAATTGTATAAATATGTAAAAATGTAGAAAAGGTATAAAAAAGTTGTGAAAGTGTTAAAATGAAGTAATTTTATGAAGGTTTATATAATAGGAAATAGATAAAATTTAGTCAAGGTTTAGGGAAGAAACAAAGGAAGAGAGGTACAAAAAAAAGGTTGTATGGCTGTGTTAGTAGCTGTGAATATAGTTTAAACGTACGATAAGTGTAGGTTTGAAGCGAAGTAGAGGAGATATAGTAAGATACGGATGGATAAATGGCTGTGTGAATAGAGTTAAGTTATTTTTATTGTAAATTAAGTTTTCTTCTTGGCTTGTAGCTGAACGGTAATAAACTACTACTACTACTACATTAGCGCACTAATATCTGTTTTGGAATCGACTTCATTTAGTCATTCGTACTCTTGATCGCCGAAGTCTACTAAAGATCGACTAATCTTAGATGAAGGCTCGAAAGTCAGAATGATTGGATAATATAGGGACAGCGTGCAATAAAGAGGCCGTTTTCATTGTTGGCTCTCCAAATTGTTTATTTAGCTTGATTAGCGATCCGGTCTGCTGATTAACTAGAACGTGTTAAGACAACATGGATGTCTACAAGTGTTTCGGCTCGAGAGAAGTTACAGCGCACGCGAACCAAATTGAAGCAAAAACGAAGTAAGAGAAGACAGTTCAGCTGAGTTCGGATTTAAAATCGACTATTTTAAGGCAATTTTTGGTAGACACACGCGTGCTCGGATTGATTGACAAGCCGCACGTGAAGATCAAGTGATAATGCAGACAATGTTTCCGCATGTTATTGACCGCATGATAGTGTTTCAAATCAGCTATCTTTTGTTTGTTTTAATGCTCGCGTATCTTTTGTCAGCGTTGGATATCCTTGATTCAGCGTTGGAGTCTTGATCTACACGTGCATTTTCTTAATTTCAAACATGATCTATAAAACGAAACATTTGCTACTGCGGCCAATTACTGCACATTTGCTATATCGCGCGCACAATGCTACTAAATTATATATGTTATATATAAATTATATATACAAATAAATAAATAAATAAATAAATAAATATATATATATATATATATATATATATATATATAACATTATACCAGAAAAAGTGTTTCGAAGTAATGTTAGATTATTTTTCTCGTTGATAACATAAGTGAAGTATCGTCTTGCGATATGCGGGATTTTCCATTGAATTTGAAAATTTTTCACTTTTAAATATGTCGACGCGTGGGGTAATGTATACTGTGGTCATGAATAATCTTCGATATTTCTTTCATAATTTACTAAAATTATTGAATTATAATACTTCAATTTTTATTAGATTAATATGTATATAATAATTCAAAACGTTTACACGTAATACAAAACGTTTAATATATGTTCCCAAATGTAAATGTGTATTAAATAAACTAATATATATATCCCTCAATTCTCCCATTCTGCAAATGAGACATTATATAAATAGCAATACTATTGTGACAGTGTGTATGAGTGAAGCAATTTTCGAAATATAATCTTGAAAGTTATTATAATAAGAAAGTAAAGATTTTTTAGAAAAGAAAATTTACGAAAAAGTCCTCGTAAGTTACATGGATTAAGACTTGATCCTGAGTTAACTAAAGAAACTTTTCGTTTTGCAATCTTTAAGGCGAAAGTTTTTCATCTGCACTTTGTTTCGCTGTGCTTGTTTGCCTTGCAGGCAATTTATGTTAACAACTGTTGTCCTTGACTGCAAATTATCACTCCAATCGTCCCATGTCTTGAGCTCTAGAAGCTACGTGATTCGGAGTCAGTATCTAGACGCATTGCGAGAACTTTTGTGTACACATACATCTTTATTGCAATAACAACAACCTCGTATGTATTCTATATATATGTATATATTTACTATATGTATATTTACTGTATGTATTTACTATATGTATATACTATACACTAGATATATCTAAACCACAATGATATATTAATCGAACCTAGATCTATGATCACCAAGATTCCCCTATACGCGCGTCACTCCCGATCGAGGTCATTGGAGTCTCCTAAAGATGCGTACGCCTACATGACGATTGATGAATTAAAGCTGGTGTAGGCCACTCGTTTTTAGGAACACTCTGCGACACACTCTGTCCGATCGGAGACCCCTGTACATGTAGAAATTGGTTAACAACTCTACCTCAAGTAAAAGCTCGAAATCAACTTTGCACACCAACTATACGCAGATTGCACTTTCCTCCACCCTGTGCATTTAGTGCACCACCACGCGACCGCAGATGGTTTAAGGTCCCTCCAAAGAGATCGGATGACATCGGAGAAATCTTTTCGTTGTTTTCCGTATGCTCGCTGCGTTGCACAAATTGCATACACATGTATTTGTATATATACAAATTGTATTTCGCAAATTATATATGTTGTGCAGGATGTTGCACTCACATATAGATCAGTACGACGGTTGTCTACAATAACATGATTGTGCGTTTTGCTGGCAAGCGCGTTTAATTTGTGTACGGTCTCAGAATAGGCATTGGCTAAATGCTCAACGTAAACTTCATAGAAAAGAAAGTGCGCAAATGAGTATTCTGCCAAGACCTACTGAGACCGTGCATGACTGCACGCGCCTGCCAGCGAAATGGATAGGCAACCTGTTATACCTGACTTAAATGTAAGTGCAACATTCTGTACAATTCGGCGTAATGGCCTTAACCCTTTATTTCATATTGGTTGCGCTATAAAACCATAATTTTGAAATTTTCTTATTCATTTTCATTGTAGTTTTATAACACGAAATCATCTGTTTGTAACAAAGCATAATTTGTATAGAAAGAGGGAAAATATTATTGTTGACAAACGGATTGTCAACTGATACAACTTAAAATTGATATAACTTAATCTACAGTCGTTTGTTTACAGCTATGTTTATACATGTGGTGCAAGTGACACATATGGTGTGTTATTGTTGTTTTGGAGTATACGATTACGATTGAAAGTACTTATTTTTCTTTGGTAAATAATTTTAAAACTAGCTTCTTTACAGTCTTATTATCAATCAATTTTATCTAAATTAATATTCTCGGAAAATCATAACAGATCAAAATACATATGGTTTCGCACTATATTTCTCCGTAACCATTATGAAACTAGAATATTTCTAATATAAGTTAAAGGCAAAAATAAAAACTCTGTTGATTCTACATAATCTAGTCTGTTATTACAAAGCACAAAAATGCAAATATAAACGTTTAGGTTGGTAACATCTGAATTCTTTTTAGTTTTCGAAAACACTTCTCGTAGATACGCTTATTGCAGCACAAAAAGTGCACTACATTGTTTTATGTGGGAATGCAAGATATGTAAAGTCGGTAAAGTATCAGAGATGAATGTTCTTCACGACGCCGCCTACGATTGGCAGCGACTTCATCTGCTGAGTAGCGAAGTCCAGGCTGTACCTTGCTATCTCCAAGTTGTTGTAAATGAGGTACAATATGCCGAAGTAGAAAAGGAATATCGCGAGATGGTGGACAACGTACATTCTGAAATGAGTCATGTCGCGAGAGTTCGGGATGAGAGCTTTCAAAATAAAATGAGAAAGTTGGTCTTAACGCACGCTGCGATAGCTGTGCGCACGTGCCCTCAAAAACTCTCAGAAACTTAAGAACAAAAACTAATTTAAATAAAGAATACTCACATTGCCTGATGCCGACGAGCTTTTGACAGACTAGATAAACTCTCTTTCATGCAGTACTGCCGAGTCCCGAGAACAAGAACCTTCATATACTCATTTAAGTTCACTCCCTTAAAATCGATTGAGAATATTTTCTGATCCTCCGGCGACATTTCGCCACGCATAATCAATAGTTTGGTATTGTGAAATATCCAATCCCTCATGGTGAAATACTGCAATATCTGCATGCCGTCTGAGATTCGCTTCTGGATTCTGACCATACTGTTTTGAACGTGCGGACAAGAAAGGAGGAGATAATGATATTATAATATGTTATATAGTTAAGTATTTTCAAGCGTCGATATGTCAACAGACATCGAAATAAAAATGCGTAACACTTACAATCTTTTTTGCCGAAATATCAACATCAGAAAGTCGATCAGATACGCGGGGATGATGTGGAAGAAGAAGAGCAAGATATAATGCACAAACTTGTTAGTATGCGGACTGCCACCCGGGTACCAAGCTTGTCCTTCGAAAGGATACTGGTAAACGGTGTTTCTACCCATTTCCAATATATCACCCCATGTGACCGGTACGACGCCGCTCTGCGTTATATTGTACACAGGTATACTTTTCTGCCTGTCGAGAAATTAAACGGAAAAAATTATAACTACTGACCCATTTCCAACTTATTTCGGTGCGATTTAAGTTGTTGAGAATATTGTTAAGTATCTCTTAAATATTTCAATGTACATCTTTCAATTTAAATATTAAGATAGAAAGGAGAGAAAGAGAGAGAACGGGAAGAAAAGAACGTGAAAGGAAAACCTAATAGAAAAAACTATTTGAATATTAATTTATGCATGTATTATTAAAGGCTAGACTGCAAAAATCTCAGAAGTCCTACATAATATAAAATAATTTTAACTGAATAAAAAGTTTCATCTCAACATCTCTAGAAGAAAGTTCTTGAGACAAAATATACAAACGAATACAAAACGAAATACAAAAACGTATATATGTATAGGGCAAACTGAGAACCTCTTTTCCATTTGAAGTCGGCGAAAAATTCGACAAACATGACGAAGTTATCGCAACAACAAAAGGGAAAGAAATAGCTAGGTCGCACAGAAAGTAGGTACTTACTTCTGTTGGGTAGCCACTTTATGGGCGATACCGATTAGAGAATTAATTGCGAAGTCAACCGGAATAACTTCAGCGTGATACTGGGTGTCACAAAGCATCGTTCTGAGGACACCCTTGCCTCCAGCGACGAGTATCCCAGTGGGACCATTCAAATTGTCGACCCATCCCGGCACTGGCTCCTTGACGGCAGGAGTTACTGCACGAAGAGATAAAAAGAAAAATCAATCGAACGATCAGTCCCTTCTTGTTGCATATCATCTGCTATTTCTGACAATTATCGAGGCACGCATAATTACCTATTGACGGCCTGGCGATGACGCAAGGTAGATTTTGATATTCCCTGGCCACCAGCGTTTCGGCCAAACGCTTCGTGTAGGTGTAAGTATTCGGATGCGGTTCCAATAATCTGCGATTAGAGAAAGAGATGAGCGCGCAATATTACGAAACTGCAATATTTTTCACAATCAGCACAACAAAATATGATAACTTAGTCATTTGATGAACGATCTTTTCTGATGTATTTTATGTAAATACTGTTACTCTTGTACAGGACCTCGCAGGTTATAATCAAATAATTAGTCACGTAGTATCCCAGCAAATACAATAATATAATAGTTTCATCGTCATAATATAAAGGAATGTAACGTGCAATATAACATGTTTGTTACATGTAACATACACGTTAGTTGTAATTTCCCACTCAAACGATATTGCAACTATATAACAGAAATATAACATGTTACTAAAATGTTATATAGCTGTTATATATATTGCTGAAATGTTATATAGTTGGAGCATAAATTATTATTTCCCAGCAATTATAGGTATTTAATTGTACGCAGAGATTATAAGCTATTACTCAAATATCACTTAATTTGTAAAAGTATGTTTTTAAAAATATTATAATTATATATTTCGTATCAAAAATATTTTTACTAAAGGTAATAACATAAAAGTATCTTGCCATTTTAAATTAATTAGCTCCCAAATAATACAAGATATTCCAGAATCATCCTACAGCTATTCTAGATGTCTAGTGTCACAGTAGGCATTTTATGCTATTGGAGCTATTTTCATTTATTTATTTTCATCTTTCTGTACATATTCAAATGGAAAGGATTACTATTATAACAGTAATTTCCATTATCAAAAAGCGTATCACTTCACTTTACTATAAAAGTGAACTCCATAGTACAAGTCGTCTTGTGATCATCGTTATATATATATTCTTCTATATATTAATGCATCATATTTTATGAGAAAGACACGAGAAAACGGAAGCCATCTAGCGAATGATCCGATCCCTAGATATAAAAATGCTATATAACATATATGTAATGCAAATAAACGCTTATATAACATATTATATTTTAGTTATATTGGTGTTATATAATTATAACTTTTAAATAACAGAGAATTAATAGTATTATAAAAGTTCTAAAACACAGTTAGATTGCAGTTATAAAAGAAAATTATATTACTTTAACATTAATAACGTATAACATCCGTTATATTACGTGTTACTTCTATGTTGTATAGTAGTTATATTCTGTGTTTGCTGGGATTTAACTTCTTGCATTCGAATTACGTCTCATAGATTACTGTTTACGAGCACATATTATGTGTCTCGTAAGATAGAGTAAAATAACTTCTCTTATTACTTAAGCAGACGCACATGTTCTGCAATTGTCGCAAGCGACAATTAAATGCAACGCAAGAACGGCGTTAATACTCAGCTTAGAATCAATCATTTGCTGCTGCCGAATATTGTTAGTCAAATTCAATTACTTAGGCGTGACCAAGTCGATGGCGCTTTCGTCCATCCATTGAACGAGTTTTATGATGTCGTCGGGGTCATGCGAAGCGTCGTAGACCGTCTCCCCAAGTTCCTCCTGGTCGACGTGACAGAAAGCTGTGCTTAGATGCACCAACACCTGCAGGTGTTTCATCTGCTGAGCCAGTTCCAGTACCCTTTTCGTGCCGATCTTGAAGAGTACAAATCAAGTCTTGTTTATTTCATACATGTCATAAGAATGGAATAGATTCATTAGAGTCCTACACACAGACGATAAATCAACTAAACCTTCTATTCTGCTGTCTGTTCACTGGAATGAGCAACTAGAACTTGGATATTGTTCGTAGACATACTGTTTAAAAATATTGAAAGCGTAGAAAGTTATCTATGCTCACTTGTTCACTGTTAATAATTCTTAATGTCCATTGTTAATTAATATTTTCGACCACACAATGTATGAGGAGACCAATAGATTTGAATGGATTGCTCGTGTAATTCGGATCTAAGTCGAATAACGAATTACGTTTGTAGAACTCTAATAACCACGCAATTAAGCTTGACGTGAACAATTATTAAGCTTTTGAATTCTATGGGCGCATATATACATTCGACGTAAAACTTTCGCGACTATTAACTCTCTGAATGCTGAATGCATATATGTGCTTAGAGTTCAGTATGAACTACCGACGTCTACTCTCTTAGTTTGTCGGCAACTGTTTTAGTTGGAAGCTTTATTACTTTAAGTTTCGCACACCAACTTATCTCTGTTCTACCCAAATATCGCCAATATTGCAAACGAGATATTTGACAATTTCGCAAAGTTCTTCATATTGTTGCTTAGTACTCAAAAGATACTCAACGAATGATTAATGAAGCGCACGAGAGAGCAGAAAACGGCACTCTTCTTCGAATGATGTCTTACCGTATTCAACTCGACAGAGTCTTTCAGTTTCGCCTCCATTCGAAGAGTCGCGGCCAGATGAAATACTATGTGCACCTCATTCGTCAATGTCTCCCGCTGTTCATCAGCAAGGCCCAAATTGTGTGTAGTTATATCACCGTCCAGCGGCAGCACTTTCTTCAAAACGTAACCTTTCTCTTGACGTATTCTGTGGAACATCTGCGGAAACAATCAACAGCACAGCGATTATCTATCGTCGGCGTCCACGCGTATGCATCCCAGCAAACACAATGTTACATGTAACGTACATGTTAGTTGTAATTTCCTACTCAACAATATAATTGTTACGTAACATGCATGTTATATAACAGTTATATTGTTAAGTAAGAAATTACAACTAACATGTATGTTACATGTAACATTGTGTTTGCTGGGATATGTCATCACCGTTCTTTGGTTTCGGGGCATCCTACATTCTCGATCAAACATAATAACGCGACGTTTGTCGCTCATCCAACACGCCGAAGCCAAGGTACGGTGGCGCGTAATTAGCGAGACGTCTTACGGGCAACTTGAACATGTCGTCGAGCCGGAGTTCGATACTGCGACCTCTCTTGGGTCGCATGAGGATGTAGACTTTGTCGAGGTCGGAGCAACTGTACAGCAACTTCTCCAAAAGTACTTTCCCCATGAAACCGGTAGCGCCGGTAATGAAGATGATTTTGTCTTTGTAGAAGGATTGGATTGCAGTCTTTGGGCCATCCATGGTCGTGCGCTGAAACATCACTTTAACTTACGGCAAACTCACAGCCCAGCGAGTTTGCATTACATTGCAAGATTGATGGTTTAGAAAAAGAGCATAATAGGGAATGCAATTTCACTTGTAACGTGTAATCTTTAAGCCTTTCGCACATGCGCTAAAGGAACGTCTACTGCACGAAATGTTGCACATATTTCTAATCCCTGTAATTATCTTTTTCGGCTACGCCTCCATCCTTTCGCTGTTGCGAATTAATTTCGCAAATTGTCCCGGTTCTGGTTTAATCGCAATGCCGGTCGCAACAGTTTCCGTCTGCAACAGCTTGAACACAAAAGTCGCCGCAAGAAAGGAAAATCAGTGAAAGGCCGATCAAATGTAACGAGAGATCGTAATTTCACGACTCGATCTGTATTTTGTATGCAAACTTACTCGCCTCTTATGAAAACTGTTATCCATTATGACTGTTACTGCTACTCTACTATTGCATGGAGATCGCGTATAGATTTCAATGCTACAATGTTTCATCAACTTGCATTACATAAATCTATGCAATTTATTTTATCAAGGAAAGGTTACTTTTTGTATAATATTTCATTTACATCGGTCAGTTATTCCTAGAAATGCATTTAAACACGCTATAATAGCGGCGATCTTAATAATGATTGGTTAATACGCATGAAATAATAATGAATGCAGAAACAGAATAATGATGAAGACGCTCTATATATACGCTCACAGTTTAACTGTTATACAATATTTTGTTAAAAAATATGAATAAGAGAAAGCGTAGGATATTTTCTGTCTACGGTATCGGCATCAATTTGACTGACGCGTTCAGAAATTGAAAATCGCGGCTACGTCCACGCGATAGAGGAGATTCGTCATTTGCGGACGTCGGAGCAGTATTGTATTCTTACATTCGTCAATGGGCCCGTCCCTTCGACTTCCTCTTTTTTTAGTCACGTGGAGTAAATTGCCCGAGATGACAGGACGCAAACGAGTGAAGTCGTTATACGCACATTCATGAATCGTAATTGTGTTACTTCCGCCGAAACTATCGATCGATTGCGTTTCAATCTGAACAGCAAAAGCTTCTGTGCGAATACACGTAATCACGTTTCTTGTAAATGAGAATATAGAGTTTATAATAATAAATAACCAAAATTTGTGCAACTTAAGGGGATGCTGGATACCGACATAATGCGGTCTCATAGTTTACACTGTTTCCCTATTTAGTTGCATAAAATTGTAAATGTTATTACAGAGTGAAAGTGCAAATGTCAATGCATGGAAAGGCGTTAGATATTGCATCAAGAATGAAAAAAATTTTCTTTATTTAGAAATCACTTTTTGCTTTCAATATAACATTTGATGCCTCCCCATGTATTGACATTAATACTCTCATCCTGTAAAATGCATTTACTATTCTATGTAATTAAATAGAAAAGCAGTGCAATCCATGAAACTGTATTATGTCGGTGCCCAATATCCTCTTGAGAACGGAGTTGCGATAGATTCAGTTTCTACACGAATTAATTGCGCCAATTGTCGAAATTTCGTGTGTACCTCTCACATTTAAAATTCGTGTACCTTTTGATAAACAAACAGTCGTGTTATATAATGAGAGAAAAAGAAACAACTTCAGTTTCCATATTAAGAAATCCATCCATATTGAGAAGAGTTTTTAACACTTCCCCGGAGATATTTAATTGTGCAATAGAACAAATCTCAATTGCATAATCCAGCATGAAATCTACGGGCGCCCTGTGTATACTCCGGATTGAGAATTTCTCAACATCCGAGTTGCTTCATATTGAATTCTTTTTATGAATACGATGGAAATGTGCTAATGTGCACATTTGCTACTACTTTTGGCCTGATCGTTCTTTGCTACGGTGTCATCACCACACGCAAAAAAATGATTTAGTAATATCAGCTAAACTGCGGTAGCTGATTCAAAAGGTTAGTCAAAAGGTTAATTGTTTAATTGCATATATGCGTTTAGCTATTACTGTTAAGAATTGGCTATGACAGTTAAGATGCATTCGTTATGAAATACAAATATATTAAGTGACATTAAAAATGCATATTATTTCAAGTAGCTAAGAAAGTGGCAGTTATTCCTAAATTTCTTATCGTATACATATATTAAAGAAGTTTGCTGTACAGCTACAATCATTTGTTACAGTCATTTATTTCTAGCAGCTAATATTTCTCGCTGTAGCGCCTAAGTTTAACAGCGAATAAATTTAGCTTCGGTAGTATCGACATTAGCTGTCGCTATTTCAGTGACACATCTTATCTGCCACAGCTATTTTTTAGCTCTGGAAGCTAGTTCTTTTTTTGCGTGCACTCCCGATGGCAAATGATCTGTTCTAACGACACGTCCTTTGCGTAACAATTGTATACGATATTATGCGCGATTCCGTATAACGGATATTTTGATAGCGCATCGCCGCGTTCGGCACACGGGCAATAATATTCCCAGGCAGGAAGTCGTAACACGCATTTAGAGAATCCTTTGTTCTTCCTTGGCAATATTCAACGAACATCGCCCAATGAAACGACTGTTTGGTTTCCTAATGTTGAAACTTTTCCGACTGCGCGCAGATTTGCTCAACTCTCCCGCCTTTCCTTCTAGTTAAGTGTCTAACTTATAACGGTGTTTACGACGCGCTTTGGGAGTTTAATTTGTGTACTTCGCAAGTATTGAGCGAGATTACATGACAATAATAATTAGGAGTAAAGGAGGACAGTAATAATTAGGAGAAAAAGGAAAAAATTAAGGACGTGAGATTTTCCGGCTTTCTTATCTTTATATCTTCGTCGAAGAAAGTGCTCCAACGCACTGCGGAGTGTACGCACGTAACACGTAAAATGCATGCGAGGCTCATGCAGCTAGACATTACGTCACTACCACCAGAATCTGTATTGCTCGGCGTAACGGTGGTTTACTCGTTAAACAGCGACCCAACGTGTACTCACGTAGGTAAATCAAGACGAGTCGCTATTAGTGTTATTGGAAGAGATATAAACGTCAAGTGGGATGAAAGTGCATTCGTACTACGCGACCGTCGTCAATGTTATATTTAACGAGCGTTCCGTCTCGGATTCGCGAGAGAATGTGAAAAAACACAGCGTGTCGACGAGACTTTTAAATAGACCAAGTCTCGCAATTGAAGATTTTGAGATTGAACAGTCATAATTAGCAAACCGAAGAGAAGTCAACGAAAAGGATTCCTCGAATTTTGAATGCGACGCGGCTAAACAAATTACTGTAACTAAGACTAAGGTAAAATCATGGTTGAAAAAAATAACAGACTCGTGACATTTGTATCCCGACGGGATGCAAGCGCCGAATAGGAAATAAATACGGTTCGCTACTGGAACTAAACAGGTGCATTACTTTGCGTGCTTTTCCCGGGATAATTGACGAGATTGTACAACTCGATTTGGAGCGTGATGCAATTTCCCGGCGCGCGATCTCGGCGAAATTGTTGGTCGGGAAAATCTACTATATGTGTCTCTCAGTTATAGATCGGCACAACGGCTTTTGCTACGGATCGACAATACGGCCGACACGATACAGAGGCGGTACAGATGGTTGCAAAATATTGAGTACCTTGTCGACGATTCTCTACACGTGCCGACTTGAATCCGTTGGATCACCTACGATCGGTGCGACGCTGCGTTCTACGCTCTCCCACGCTTGCGAATCTGCGAGATTAGGTAGGATTGCACGCGATGTTCGCGAACTTACTGAGCTCCGTCACGATCCGCACCGAAAGTTGTACTGTTATAGAACGACTTGCCGATCTCCCTTTCCCTCTCTTACTCTCTCCTTCTAACTCTCTCTTTCTCTCTCTCTCTCTCTCTCTCTCTCTCTCTCTCTCT
>NW_022639477.1:1550094-1555205 GCF_010583005.1 Odontomachus brunneus
TCTCTCTCTCTCTCTCTCTCTCTCTCTCTCTCTCTCTCTCTCTCTCTCTCTCTCTATCTTTTTATCTTTGTCTTTTTCCCCACTTCCCGCAACGCACCACGATTATTCTAATTTTTTCCTTTCCTTCAGCCTCTCTTCCATTCTGCAATCATTAATCCGATTTGAAATGAATATAGACTATTTTATATTACATTTCGAAATTAGAGCAAACTCATTTCCGCACTTTGCCGATTGGATGTTCACTTGAATGAGAATAACGTGCTCGACGTTATTCTTAATTTTACGAACGGTATTCGACAGTTAACAACCTGTCGTTGGCATTTTGGTGCATTGTGGATTTGTGTCGCATGAACGATTATTTAAACCTCGCTTGGCGAAAAGCTATTGCAAATCGGCGAACTCGACCTGGTTGAAAGAGTGACCGGCAGGTAGTCTTTTTCCACTCTCTCTCTCTCCTTGTCTCTATTTCTTACAGGAGGAATTCCTGCGCGGGCCTTCACTGCTTTAAGATACGCACAAGATTCCATTAAAACCGCCGCAACAATTGCTTTTGAATACTTCTCGGCATCTCTCATTAATTCTAAATACCTCTTTTTTTGAGATCTTATATTTATAGCACAAAATAATAAAACACACACATATATATGTACACACATTCACCTCTGGCAAAATAATCATAAAAGAACAAGTAGTTATTAATAAGAGATAGGTCGTTTGTTAACGTCAAAACAGTTCGAGATAAAAACTATTATTCAAGATGAACTAACTTACGTGGAGAATTTCGTAGAATATGAGTCATTTGCGATGATTGTAATGTTTATAGATATGAGTTTCTCTCGTAGGATTCCCGAGACTTATAATTGAATTGCATAATATTTCTTCTCTTTGTGAGCTTTTAAAGCTTCTTACTTAAGAATGCAAGATAAAATTAAACAAACCGTAAAAATGTTTCGCATGTTTAACCTGTTTATAACATGATAATTACATGATAATTACATTTATGCCAATCTGTCAATTGCTAAACGGTTATTTTATTCGGTCGAAAAGTAATTATGCCGTTAGAAATTGATACTTGCGGCTATAATCATTAGTGTAGCTCCATTGAGCGCTTGGACTTGCTTTCATAGTTCTACACTAAGAAAAAACTGATTGAGTTAATGAAACGTTGCTTGAACGAACAAAAGTCGTTCGAGTAAACGTTTAATCGATTGAATGAATTATATTGTTACTGCAACGAGTTATATATATATATATATATATATATATATATATATATATATATATATTATAGTTATATATATCAATTCATGACTCAATGGCTGTGATTCGATCGGTAATTATATCAACGCAACTTATTGTTGTACTAACGCATAATTTGTTCAATAGACACATTTCTTTGAAAATGGATCATCACCGATTTGTCGATCCAACTGCTTTTTTCCTCCATATATTGTACAACGCGATATATTCTTCAAAATTAACATTGTGCAGTTTGATACTTTTAACATTCCTATTGACAAAAATAACTTGAGGAATTATTTGAAGAATTTACTTTGAGGAATGCATTTATATACTTAATGAACAATTTGATTTAATATACAGAATATGTTAGAACTGTCGCATATTAATAGCAAGTCTAAAGTTGAATTAAACTCGAAAATCCTAATACGAAAATGTCTAATTTAATTTTAACAACACGAAATAGAAAATGTCCATGCGTATGTTTACACATCATCACATTTCTCTTTTAATGCGTCTAACAGTAAAAGTGAAAAATAAAATTAAATTATAAAAATAAACCAATCACGTTCTTTCGTTGATAATGTTAATGACGTAATTATATTTTGCGGGTGACATAATAATGAACATAATAAGTGTTTTGTATGTATAAAATACATATACATGGCAGCGGATCGCAAAAGGACTTTCAAAACTTGAGGAAAAAAATAATGAAAATTGTACCGACTCGTTACTTTTAGAATAAAGCTGATAGCAACAAGTTACTTTTAAGATGAAACTTTTGCCCACTTTGAGAAAAAATCGACATATAGATATATAATATAAAATAATATAAAAAATAATATATTATAAAAAATGACTACATGTATCACGATTACAAGTGTATAAATCATTTTGATTGGTTTAGTTATTAATATCATTATCATGATAGACAATTAATTTTTTGCATAATTAAAAAGGAAATACGTAATTATTTAATAATACAAGAGTAACGAAGCGACGCACAATGTTGCGCAGTGCTCGTTTCTATGGACAAAAATCATTATTTGAAATCTATTCAAGATATTGATTTAAAATTTTACAAACATAAATCATATAAAAGTGTTTTCCTCATAGTCACTGACCAAATTTGGAACAATTAAGATAGTGAAGGAGAAGAAAATATTCCAATTGCGGAGAAAGTGATACACTATTTACTTTTATTGTTAATATCAATAATATATAATATTATTATGTATATGATTAATATTTCACATTATTTAAAACTATATTAAATTTTACTTATTTTATTTTTTTTATTTACTTTTCGCTCCAATTTCTAAAATTATCAGGTCGGTATTTGATAAAAAATTTGTGTTATTTATGCGTTATATTATATTTTAGACACTATGCTTTTGCAAGAAGAAAAAGTTTCTGTTACGTTTCATAAAACGGTTTTTTTTCCATGAAAGCAGACTCTTTGCAACACTGTACGGCATGTAAGAATAAAATTGCACGAATACGAGACGATCTGAAAATCAAAACGTAATATTCCTTTGCAATCTGTGGTATCTCTCACGAAACTTTAATTACAAATCTAACTTTTGATTACGCGTCTGTACATATTTATCTGATTATTTTTCTACGCGAAAATAAATGCAGCGAACGCGAGTTGCAATAACAGCAAAATTAATTATACATATATTATTAATTAATTATATACATAATATAATTATATAGTAATAAAATGTGTTGATTTGTTCTAGCCTTGAATGCACCTGCATGATATATTCGCTTCCGCGATAATAGTCAGGCAAAATGAATATTCAAGTATATTCGTTTCTGCGAATGCTAATGTGGGTGAGCCTTCATGCAGTTTCTCGCGCGCTTTTGTGCGTTTTCGCACCAGCGACACCAGACGTTCAGTTTTGTTGCGGTACATCCGTACCTACCCAAGTAGAATAGGTTGCCTATTAGTTAATGTTCTTGAAGTTAACTTTTGAAACGTATCTATAAGATAACAATAATTCAATGTCAATAATTCGTCTCCATTAATATGGCATCGATTAAATAAATGTTTACAATTGGTTAATAGTTCATTTACGCATCTTATAATTATGATTTGGTATATATTTAATTTGTACCAACTTTTAATTGATACTTAACTGATACTTTTATATCTAAGTAATATCTCTTTGGATATTAAAAGTTATCTTTCGGGCCGACATTAAATAACCTTTTCAGTAAACAGAAACTTAACTTTTTTACCGAAAGTAAAGTTATCCTGACCTAATTTTATATAGTAGAATGAAATACTTTAAGATAATGTTGTTCTACTTGGGTATACGCTCACTCGCAACTACAAACGGAGTTGCGCAAGAGAAAAATTTCACGATGCCGAGCAGAGAATAAAAGCGTACCGGGCTAAGAAAGAAACTCGATATAATAGCGATCAAATTGCAACTCGCTACGAATACCGTCGAACGGTCGGAAAACGGTCAGCGACCGCTGGTGATCGACCGCGTGTTCGTATCGTCGCTCACTGAGCTCGTAATCGAATAATCAAACGAATTCGAACTCATTTACAGTCTGGACGTGTTTTTATCGGCGCTCCGAAATCAGTTAGGTTTTAGAAGTTAATTGTGTGTCACATAAAAGAGATGAACCTTTTCATTAGATATCGGTAGATGTCGGTTGCATTGCGAAACAGTGTTGGACATTGATCGATGAGAGTTCTCTTTGCCAAGAGTAATCGGCAAATCAATATCAATAAACGAAATTAATCGGTCGTCATATATAAAAGCAAAAGTAATTTCTTCGATTAATGAAGTAAGTTATTAATCCACCTATAATATAATAATCTTGGCTACATATTATACACTCAATGCAATTATAAGATTAATAAGAACCGACGTAATGTGATTAATGCGATAATATAGATTTAATTAAGAAAAAATCTTAATTAACAAATACAATAATAACTACACGAATAAAAAAAGAAACAAGGAAACAGAGAAGCACAGAAGCAGAAAAAAGTTGTGATAATTTGTATCGCTAACTTATAAGTCTACTATGACAACTTTTTCCAGACTTGTTTCGACTCCCTTCCGCGTATTTTGTAATTCATGAATCGAATGGCGTGCTTTCTTTCTCTCTCTTTGACGACTTTTATTTTTATTTTATATGATTGACATGATTTCTTGAGCCACGGACAAGCAACAAGTATCAATATCACCGCACAACTCACTATCACGTGACATGGATATTTGCGTTGTCACGATCCGGCTTAATTTGTTTTTTAGTACTGTATCTCAAACTTCTGGTAAAATTCGCTTTTATATTTCCATCTTTTCACTTTAATTTATATTACGAACTTTGTGAACATGGAATTACGCTGAACAAGCATTGAAGAGGACCGAATAAACGGTCGAAACGTCTGCATTTCCTCGCTAGAAAAAGATTTCTACTTATATAAATTAAAATTTTTGTTTTTTAATTAAATCTATACTACTGTATTAACTATCTTACATCGGTTCTTATTAACCTTATCATTATATTAATTGAACATCATTTGAGTTTATAAACATATACATTTGTTGATTATATATTAATTAATGATTAATTTCATTAATCGATGAAATTATTTCTGTGATTTTATATATTAGGACCTTAACTTAGTTTCCGCCCAAAAAATACTGAGAAAAAGCATTTATTGTAAAAAATTTATTTAAATTATTTCAATGAAAGTATTTTCCATCACTTTCTACAACTTTTTGCCATCTTTCTGGCAACTGGGCGATACCATCTCGATAAAACGATGTTTGTTTCGAAGCAATCCATTCGTCCACCCATTCTCGCACTTCTTCAACATTTCGGAAGCGTGTACCACTCAA
>NW_022639477.1:1555423-1572278 GCF_010583005.1 Odontomachus brunneus
AGTGCAAAAGCACATGTCGAAAAAACACTTTATCGCGTTCCATTTTTCACAAAGCAAAAGAAATTGTTGTTTAGGAAAATAATTGTGTATGCTGACTGAATGTTATCGAGAAATGTCGAAATTAATCACAAACTACCTGTTTCGTTAGTAATGACTACTAGAACTGTTTGCATTGCCATCTAACATTTGCGGGCGGAAACTAAGTTAAGGTCCTAATAGGACGATTAATTGTGTTAATTTGGATTATTGATTTGCTGACAAATTTAAAGAACATTTTCATCGTTTTAATTCCCAATAGCGTTGCGAAACGCGAAAGAAAATACATTCAAATCGTTTTTCAAACGAAGGTGTATACACATGGCGTCATGAACACCTGGCATTTTACAATTAAGACGTAAACCATTTTCGATATAATAGTTAAATGATTCTAGTTACAACGATCAGGTATATACGATACCCGGAGTAAATGTCGATTTCCCGATGTGCGCGAACGAGGCGTAATGTTGCAATTTACACAGCTTTTCTTTTTCGTTACGCCTTTTCTTCCGTTCCATCTGAACGCACAAATACTCGTAATCTGCAAACAGAAAATCTCGCGTTCCGTCGCGAGAATTCATGCCACACCTATGACTATGAGGAATAGTTATCGTTGGAGACGACATCACGACTATCCACGAGACGTTCGAAACACGATTTGTGACGACCGTCGCGGTAAATCTGATGCTTGCGCCAGCGTTTGCTCACGTGAAAAACAAATTTCTTCCATTAAAAAATTTTTCTTCTATTTCTGTTTCGTTCTATTCAAAGGAAAGAGATAAAAGTTCACGCTTGTAAATCAATAAAATTTGTTAATCAATCCGAATTAATTAATCATTATGTGTAAAATCAACAATAATATTTCATCGATTGACAAAATTAATTCCAAGCATGAAATGTAGCTTTTATAGATAAAACCTATTGCGTACACACGCTGTACAAAAAAAATCTCCAGTTGACTGGTAACTGAATAGAGGCCGTACGAAAGATTTGCTGAGGAAAAGTAGCATCTCTGTTACTATAACTAAAAACATTCGTCTGGACATTCCGCTGTATTAAAGCTCGACTGAGATAACTAGGAGCAATCGGTTGAAATCTCCTGAGGGAATCTTTCTATTCCTACAACTGAGTTTTTATCTGGTCCTCAAGTAACAGAAAATTTAGTTACACTAACAGAATTGTTTTTTCCGTATAGAATCAATTGGAATCGATATTTGTTGTGTCTAATAAACATTGCAAACCATGAACATTCTAACGACGCGCGTCAGTGAAACAATTTAAAGTTTAGTTGACAGATTTAATGAGAGAATTTGGTAACGATCGCGCGAATGTAAATGACAGGCGTATTACCTTGAGAGAAATATAATGGGTATTTATAATTTTTACCCATCTTCTCTCTCCCTCTCCCCCTTTCTCTCTCCTGAACTGTTGACAATTTATTAGTCGGCATCAATTAGTGGCCGTGCACGAAGCGTAAAATTTCAATTGGTTTCTACTTCTGCAACGTAATGTCCATTTACAATGCCTATATCTATTTTTATTGCTACATAATGATTTAATCATGTCGATGATGTATATGATGTAATATAGGATATAAATAGTAGGAAATAGGATAATAAAACGAGTCTATCACTTTATTACTTGCCTTCATCGCCGCGATCAGGAAGATACGATTTTTACATAAAACATTATTGAATTTCAATGTAATTATTCACTTATACATAGCTTATCTTTGTATCTAAAAAGAGATGTCAATCTGATGGATACGTTGCAAAAATTAGCAGACTAAGAAACCTGAGTTATCTTGCAGTGCAGACATTGATATGACGTTGATAGGCACACGATATGGTAACATTCTCAAATAAGTATATTATATCTCGCGAAAGCATAGTGAAAGTATAGACATCTATAAAATAAAACGGCAACTTTACTACGACGATGATTAATAAATCCACGATTGATTAACGTGCATTACCTATATCACAAGTCAAAGGATAATAATAAAGTTACATTAAGATCTGTGGCGAATAAACGTTTGCTTTCTTCGTTTTGGACATCGTAGCTACGAGTATTCACGCTGCCATATTCTGATCCTAAATTACTTTTTTCTTATAAACAAATGATCACAGGCGTAAAATTTTTTCATATTTGGTCAGTGCATATTTGGTGTGCAAATTTCCAAAATTACATAAATATACATTATATACTCGCCCATACAGCACCAAATGTATGAAATACATCCTAGAGACATTCCAGAGATAATGTGATATCTCTGGGATGTCTCCGGGATGTATTTCGGACATTTGTGCTGTATGGGTTGCACATACATAGTCTAACGAGTAAAATTACTTACGTTCAAATAATCCCAGAAATGATTAGTTCGATGTCGAAACGATGTCGAATCAATATCGATTTGACGATTTCAACATCGAATCGACATCATTTCGACGTCGATCGACGAGTGATTTCTCGTTGGGATGTCGTCGAAGTCAATATTAGATGAAATATTGGAGTAATATCTTGGAACATAATCGGGAACTTCTCTAATCTGGAATTTTTTACTGAAATCTATAAATATTATACATAAGACGAAGTGAACTTTTAATTGATATATAAATGATAAAAATTAAAGTACAGCTGTCACATACGCGCGTGCGCGCATACACACGTACATATGATTATATATGTGACCATATAAGGACAAAATGCATATATAATTTATATATAATTATTATATATTATATATATATATATATATATATATATATATATATATATATAATTATTATATATATATATAATTTGATATAATTACATATAATCATTTATTCTTGGCTTATAACAAATTATAGCCATTCATCACTTGAAACGAGTTAAACGAGTGTTAAAACGAGAAATTACTTGGACTTTAATCGCATCTAATTTTACATTATGTTAACTATAAATATGAATAATGATCGATGAAAAGTTCTTCACTTTCTTCAATCATAAATTAAAAATTTAAATCATAAATTAAATCATAAATTAAAAGTCTCAATCATAAATTGAAAGTCGCGATTTGAATTCGATGACAGGTGACAGATTCAAGATTAGATGTGCGATAAATCGTTTTAACTGTATATTGCGCATGCGCAGTATTATACTATCCGTTTGTAGAGAGAGAAAAAGAACAGATTCACTACATTCGCATTTTCGATGGCGAGAGAGAGAGAGAAACACTAGTTGGATTAATGATACAGGATCACAACTCAATATCCTCTTTTATTTCAAACGAAATGTCAGACATATTTGCACACGTCCTATGTCTTCCTCTGTGATAACAAGCTGTGTTCATATTGCATTTCATAACCTATAATAACATTTCACATTTTTCTATTTAATTATCAGTATCAAAAGAATACAGAATGTCATCCTCACATACAACTGAATTAACTGAGCAACTAGTTAAAGATTACTCGAGTTATGCAAAAGTAAACTGGGATGACCATGTAAGTATGACCTACTTGACATCAGCCTCTGTAGAAAACAGTGAATAATCAATCTCAATGATATTGATAATTTCCAGATGAAAAGTTTCCGTGATATTATTGAGGATACATTGATACGCTTAGAGGAGTTCCAGTCTATTGTCACAATGGTTAGAAAAAATAATAAATAATCATGAACAAATCAATATATACCAGTGTTTCACTTGCTATTTAAAATATTTCTGTCTCAAGGTGGAGAATGGGAACGCAGAATGCATGCAACAGCATCTTCCAAAGTTACAGCACATGAAGGATGGCATGGCAACTCTTCGCAAAAGGATAGATGCTCTGGAGCATGTTGTTGCTATGGCCAATATGAACTTAAACACATTAGAAGCTGCCATAGACAAAGCAGAAGCTGAGCTAGGTGTATCGGACAGATTATTTGGCATGCTGAATCCTTTATCATTTTTTGTAAGTATATACTTTACAATATATCTATAGTAACTGCCTGAACAAAATGAAGTTATATGTTATGTTTAGGAGAAAAACTAAACAATTGAAAATAAATATAATTGGCTCTTGTAACATTTCAGAAGAAAGTTCAAGAATCTATTGCCTCTGGTACCGTGCCAATATACAAATCACCACCAATTTACAGATCTGATGATTATTTCAAAAGAGATTGAAATATAAGTCAGCAAAGAAGGCATAGATTATAATGTACCTGCTGTTAGACTCTTGGAAAATTCTCTGTAAACCCCGATAGATTAGTTATATCTAGCTATATCTTTAAAGAAGAAAGGACAGATAGATATTTATGCTCACATTTTGCACATTTGTTAAACACTACAGTGATTAGCAACATTTATTCAGTTAACAATTTTTTATTTTTTACTCACTCTTTTTTCAATCATCAGCTGAATGATATCATCTTGTTAGATTTATGAATTGCAGAAATATTGCGAAACGATCATTCGGATATCTCACTGCAATTCCTAAGTCAGGTCCTAAGTAAGGTCCTCTCATATTTCCTGTATTACATAAAACAAAGTCCCACGGACAATTAATAGTTTCTAGAGATAATAGCGTATTTATTTTCGACGACAATATTATTACGATTGTTAAGATTACGCGTAAAAGCACTTTAACACGCGGCGGAGGTGCAGGTTTTTAATTGAGCTTTCTTCTCTCCCAGGAAACAACTTCCTCCTATGCAATGCCTCCATCTCATAATCGTCCCTATTCCACAAGTGACGCTGCATCCGGACCAGTTGCTCCACTGATCCCATATCTTTGGTTCTCTGCCGTTCTTTCCTGCCGAAATAACATTGCGCTGGTCAGGTCAATACGTAACTATCATCACTTGTTGTCACATCAAATATTAGTGATTGTATAGTGTTTCCTTCTTGGAGATACATAAGATGCAACTTTGTATATAAGAAGTAGATTGAAAAGATAAAACTTCAATTCGGTTACTGATACTCGTAGTTTCGCGAGTAATTGATACTTGGCTATCTGTTAATCGACGTATCAGACGGTTACTACAGGTAATTAACCTGCGGAAATTTCCACCCTATCACAAATAGTTTTATATGTACTTCAGTGACTGGCATTGTGGGCAGGTAAACTACGAACCGGTCCCGGTGAAAGTCACGATCGACGGCCTGCAGTCGCGTGACTCGCACCGATCCCACTCTGTCTGCCTCGTGTGGCTATGTATCCGTGATTTAATCGCGTGAATTTTTTCTTCGTGCAATCACAAACAAACCCAAATCTCGCAGATTCGTGCAAGAATGTTATATTGCAATCATAAAATACTAATTATGCTAATCATTAAGCTTGACAACAAAAATGTTACTGCGAGTAATCAGCGTCATGATTGAAAGTAGAAATTTTGATGAATTATGAAAATCTATGTCTGTTATGTATATAAATGTATATATAAAAATTGTAAAAAATTTGTATTTGATTTCGCGCGCGCGCGAATATCAAATTTTGTCGATAGTACAAGTATTTTGTCGATTGACAATATAGTTCTGCGATATACGTGTTATTCATTGAATTTCCTCGTTTTTAATTATAACAACATATTAAGCGTAATTAAGTCAGTGTGTTGAGAAGGCTGGTTCGATTTTCAATAAATGGCGTCACATACACATGACACATATATCACAGACAACAGTGCTTACTTGGCTGATGACTAATTCGTTTCCATTGAATCCAGTACAGTCAACAAATTTAACTCAAAAATCAAATTATCGAATTTTTGAGATATTCAAAATCTTTTAATTATATATTTCATTATATTACACAATAGAGAAATCATATTGCTTACTCGCTCGTTTCACCTGGATATTATTGTTCTCTTTGCGATTGTCGCCTGCGTCGCTATCGATATTATAAATTTTGCGTCGGAATTTATTCGATTTAATCTCCTGTGCGCTGTCGATTGTATTGACTACTAGAGTAGGAGTAATATTTGATAACGTGTTGGCAAATTCCACATTGACCCCTTTAGAGGCTGAAATTGAGATACTTTTTTATATATGAAAGAATAAAAATGATAAATATCTCCGCGAATCGTAGGTATTTCGGCAATCACCTATAAAAAACAGAAATATAAAAAAGTGAACAGAAATTAATCGAATTCTCGCCACTGACATACTCTTCGTGTTACCAGTTTTATAAAAAAGATGCGATGTATTCAATCCTTATTGCTTGTTAAATAAACCGAAGTTTTCAACAAATGACTGACGTCTTGTTATGTACACCGTGGTTACGAATAATCGTCGATATTCCTGTTACAGTCCACTAAAATTACTATTTAATTATAATATTTCAATTTTTAATAATTCAATTTATAATAATACTTCATTTATAATATTTCATTCATAATATTTAATATTCTCAAATGTAAATTAAATGTATATTAAGTATAACAATACGCATATCTTAATTCTGCTTTGCAAATAAGACACTTAAGAATTTAAAACACCAATTCCGCTTTGATTTAGTACAACAATGCCGAAGTATAAGCCTGAAATTTGTAAGTGGAGACATAATTGAAGATGCGTTTACGAATCGCGCTGGTAAATATCGCCGGTCATGATTTGATTCCGAGCCAGCCGAGGAGACCTTTCGTTTCGCAATCTTTAATACGGCAGCTTCTCATCTGCGCTTTCTTGAGACCTTCACTGCAATTTTCAGACAAGCAATGTCGCCAACGGACTTGGCGTCCTTGCCCGCAAGTCACGCTGCATGCACTCCAATTATTCCAATCGTCCCATGTACTAAGATCTAGAAGAAGGAACAAAAACTAAATTTTACATGTGCAATGTTAGCAAGTTAGTCTTAATTGTTACCCATTACTTGTATTTTTATCGCTCATCGATGCCGTTTTTTTTGCTGCGGCAACATTGCGTCTTCTCTCCTTTAATTCCGCTGCGATGGTTTTTCGATGCATACTGTTAGATTTACGTCGTCTCATAGGACGTTTGTGCTTGTGACTGAGCAACTTTCGCCGATAAATCGTATCGATGCTCGTGCGAAAGCGCGGGTGTAAATTCCTCCTTGCATTTTTACAACAACATTGTTGCGGCGTCAATTTCTCTTTTATTACCTGCACACGCAAATTATAGTGAAAAATTCGGTCGTAATGTAATGGAGATCTCTATTTCAAAATCGAGCTAACAATCGCCTTGTATTCGCACAAACCTGTAATTTGTTCGTCACAAATCGTTGAATAGAACAGTAACATGGCAGCAAGTGAATGTCCGAATAATTACTTCTTTCGTTACTATTAAAATACATTGGATTAATGCATAGATCGCGTCGACAAGTATCGATTTGATTTACGTTCTCATCAAAATGTTATTGTAACGGACTAACAAATTTTTTCATAAATAGCAATAAATAAACAAACTTCGACAATTTTGTCTGCTTTGCCTACTGTTAGAATTAACGTTTATATCGCGTCATGAAAAAACGTACACGTTACAATAATATTTTACGTATGTCATAATGAATAAAATTCAGAAACATATAACCTAACGATTTTACCTTTGGGACTCATTGGCCAGATCAGTTGCTGATACAATTATATAATTTTTTGGCCTACTATTTGCAAATACTCCAACTATACAGGATTTCGGAGATCTTGCAACCTCATAAATCGCACAATCGAAGACAATACTATATATTAATATTAATATAAGTAATACTCGCATATCATATTTTCGTCGCGTGATTATGAATACATGGAAATATCGAGTAGAAAATCTTCGGCTAAGTTCAGTATGAAGTATTAATAATAACGATACGTCTTTAGACGTATAATATTCTCGCTTGAAACAAACACACGCGTTTCTGTAAATAAGAGCACCAAACCATTTTGCAGATTATCATTTATTCTGCATCTACAATTTCTCGTCTTTTCAACGATATTTACATTTCCTTTTTATTTATTTTCAGAGTATTCTAGTGTAATTTACTACATTTACAATATAATATGCTCTCATATATCATTCATATTAATATCCTTACACACATTACAATTGTGTATCAGGAATTTCAGGAAAATATATACTTTGATAGATAAGCTATGAAATTTTGTAAAACAAAAAGAGGTTTATATAAAACAGGATATTAAGAATTTTGCAATAACAAGTGCAATAAAGATAACATTATAAAACACGTTATATTAATTGCTACTTTAAAAATATAAATATTGTAAGTAACATATTAAAATACTATCACTTGTTTAAGGGGATGCTGGATTCGAAAAATGTCGATAACGCAAATGTCACTAACACAATCACGCTATCCTTCTTGTATTTTTTTATACATACAGAACTTACATAAATATTGTTTTTTTTCACCATTCAGCAGAAAATCTAATCACGTATATACGTATATCTCGTATATGTATAGAAACTTTTCTGATATTCTTAAGTTCCTGAATTCAGATGCAAACAGGAATACAGCAATGTTCTTTAAAAATTTTCTGTTAATTTTGTGTGTCCAACACTTTTTGGTATGTACAAGTTACGGAACTTTTGGATTAGATAAATATTACGCTGATAGCTTGAAATTTTACATTTAAAATCTCTTTCGTTTTTGTCACATATTGAATAATGCTCCTATTTATTTTTGCACATACTTTCATTGCATAAAAAATTTGTAATTCTGTATAATCAATACGACGTAAATCTTGCAGAAAAATGTCAATATTCTGTCAGTAAAGTTTTCAGTTTCAGCATCCCCTTATATAATGAGAAATTAACAAAATATATATCTACACATCACATGTGTGATATAATACATATAATGATCATGTTTACTCTTTTTCCTATTTATTTTATATATATATATATATGTATTTCGAAAGGTCCGAGAATATTTAAAATTATGTATCAATAAAATATATATGCAATATAAAAATATACGCACCTATGTTAACTTATTCTATTTGGAGATCAAAGCATAAATCGGAGTTAATCAGTAAAATATACTCTAATCTATATAGTATCAATAAATATCGAGTTATTAGTCAAGTACACAGAAATATCTGTGTGTCATTTGAGCGTGAATGATAGTTCATGGATTCAATACGTCGTAAAGCCTGAGTCTGATTGTTTATGGTATTTTGTATACGCGCATTGTGTTGACAGATTCTAACATCGATACATTTCTGTAAGAGAAACATTGTACTAATATGTCGATAATATGTCAAATTTACTGACATTAAAGTCTAAAGAAAGCCTTATGCGCTCGACCATTTGGTATTTGACCTTGTAGTCTCAATCTGCGGACAGCTTCTCGCAGATGCTTTGGCTGTAGTGGGCCAGTTTCATCGTGACGTTCCATAACATCCAAAGCTGCGCGACAATCAAAATAATTTAGTCAGTAATATATCTATTATTTCAATAAGTTCAATGAACTTTATTATGAGAAAAAGTTATACCCTCTTCGACGATTTCACCAACAAATACTTTGGCAATCCCTGACATAGCTATGACAACATTTTGAGACACTGAACAACCCGTTATCGTTTGCATGATCTGAAATATAAATTGTCAATATAATGTATTTTTTTTTAATTACGGATTGCTATTTTTCTACTAAAGATTCTAATTGAAGATACGATACCCTTTTTATAGCTGCTTTTGGAAATGCGGCGCGTCTGTACATTTCATATCTATTCAGCTGATCCTCAGTGAAGTTGGATACTAACACCCTGTTAAAATAATATTATGATTATTAAATACATTTTCTAAGTAGTATGCATTGTACATATACTTAAATACAAATACATACTGCATCTTTTCTCTTTCCTCTTCTTCTAATTCCTTCTTGCTTTTTTCCTTACTTTCTCTTCTTTCTTTAGAGCCAATTGGTTTTGCACGTGGTAATATTATATCATTGCCGAATATATCTTCAGGAGTCTGGTCTTCTTCCTTTGATTCAATCTCGTGCTTTACAACTTCTATCTGATCCTCTATAACTGGTGCCACAGAATTCGATGTCATCTCTTCAGTATCTGACTGTGACTGAGAGCTTGTTGCATCTGATTCTGCCTGCAATATTATTAACCTACTTAGAATACTGTTAACACATAAAAATTATGAATTTTAACCTTTAAACATCACTTATACCTTAACTTGCATACCATCAACACTTACAACCTCAATATTTTTAGGTGCTATATTTTGTAAGAGGTTGTCTTTGTTATGTTTTTCATCAACATCCATATGTTCACTTTCATTTCCAGAATCTTCCTTCCCAAAGATATTTTCCATTATAACTTATAAAAATAATAACTCAGTAAATATCAACTAATAGAAACATCAATTTCCTACTCAACAACGTAATTATTACATAGCACATGCATTATATTACATTTATATTGCTCAGTAATTATAATATTGATGTTGTGTTACTTATAATTAGTGTTTACTAGGAAATAGTAAATATGCATACACATATATATGGATATACAATATGTTTATGCAATGTTTTTACACATATATTATAAATGTATCATAAATATATGTTAGCAAGCAATATCATTTATTTCTATAAAATATATAAATACAACCATGTAAAATATTAATATAAATGAAATTTTGTGCAATGTTTTTTATCAGGACAAAATATATTTCATGACTTAATATTATACATCGTAGTAATACAATAAACAATATTCTATTGTTTATTGTAATAAAATAAACAATGTTCTGTGCACTGTTATGCATTCTGTGTTATTTACAGGAAATAAAGTAATGAGCGTTAGTTTATTGATACACAACGCGTTTAGGTTAGAAAGTTATGTTACATATACATGTGCATGATAAATGTATGTAACATGAATAAAAATATCAAATTTAATGCGAGTTATTAATTTCTACAACTTACCGTGATAAAATAATATATATTTTCTGTCACTAATATTAAAACAGACTTTGACAATGAATATCGTTCATGCAACGAACGTACACAATTGTAGAACAGCTGTTTCTACTTAGCAATGACGTCATCGTCGGCAGCATTCTACTACGCTATGCAATGCCAAGTCTGTAACACGTATCTATTTCGTTCATATCTTTTGTATAACATTACAACGAGAGAAACGTTTGCGACAAATTGATATATTTTGCGCAATTGGACCGCGGAATCGCGTGAAATCTTACTACTATATCGTTATATATTGTAGCTAAATATCCCATAAGACGGGAAATATTTCTTCTAACAATGTTATACAAAGCATATAAATATAATTAAGCTTCACATATAACATATTCATGAGAAAAATAATGTTGAAAAGGGCGCTAAGTAAAGTCTCGCGTATTACAATTTAAATCGAGCGCATTTTTTCTTTGTATTATGCTTTAAAATTTTGTGAGCCAATGACCGGTAAGTGTCCTCAGCCAATAGAATTGTTTCTTTTCCAAAGCACTTCTTGAACTGGCATACTAGTGCAATAAGTTAGAATGAGATATTTTATATTGTTTCACTCTAACCTCCCAAACAGCACAGGTCTCCACAGGATATCCTAAAGATGTTCTAAGAACGTCCTACGTCTTGAGAACATCTCCTGGAGATTTTGTGCTGTTTACGTTATTGCACTGATGTGTACCAATTCAGGAAGTGCTTTGAAAATGAAACAGCCCTATTGGCTGAGGACACTTGCCCTAAAGGCTTGTCATTGGTTCACATTTGAATTTGATATCTCAATCATCGCCATATTGGTAGTCGGAACGGTTCGCTGCTGGGTAGTTGGGTTCGTCAAGCCGTCCCGTATTTTCGTAATTTGAATCCATCTGAAGTGAGTCTCGCACGCAAATTATCATCGAGATTGTGAGCAATAAGTTTCTCGCGTTCGTCATGACAAAATACTACCATATAACCGCCGGTAGTGAGTGTCTCGGAAATGTCAAGTAAAGTGGCGCGCAATTGCCAGGTTATGGTAGTTCGGCAGTTCAAACCGTCGCCTGTTTGATTAGTCTCGTGAATTATTCTCAAGGAAGAGTGATGAGTAAATAAGTTTCGTACGTCTCTCGTAACGGAATATTCTTAAGAATACGTCGAAAATGGGTATGTCGCAGGAGCTTGTCGAGAGTTTTGAGTGAAGTGCGCGCATATTGATACTTCGAGTATCTCAATATCGCCATGTATCTGATATATATCAACGGCAGTTAGAAATGGATATGGCGGAGTGTTAACACGGATTCGTCGAGCCGCTCTGTGTTGCTCGCGATTTTGGTTCATTAAAAGCGAGTCCCGCGCGCGCGAGTTGTCGAGATTGTCGAAATCGGTTTCGCGCGTATGTTGCTGCAGAATATCGTCGAGCAGTCGCCGAAAGTGAATATTACACGCCTGGAAATACTGAGCAAAGTAACGCGCGATTGCCAGAGTAGTTCGGCAGTTCAAATCGGAAGTACTGCAGTGCCAGTGTCAACGGCATGGAATAAATTCCACTTGACATCAGGCTCGACAAGGAAAAGTCGGTGAGTGCTGCAGATCATAACTATAGCAAATAATTTCGCAGAAATATATCATTGCCTTGCAGTCGTATATCTTTATATCTTTTTCATCTCAAGTGTCACGAAAAAGTACTAGTAATGTCCAAGAACAGTCGATAATATCAGCGTATTTACATATTATTTCCGGTTTCCTAATCTCTCTCTCTCTCTCTCTCTCTCTCTCTCTCTCTCTCTTCCTCTTTTCATTCGTGAGATGTTAGTCAAAGAAACAGCAGCGCAAGAAATAGTCTTTCCTATTCCCGGCGTTTGTTTACCGTCGAGACATCTATGTATTTACCGCGGCGGCGTGCCAAGATGAACGCTAGGCTCGATGAAAACAGCGGCGCGTTACGCCGTCGAGAGAGGACGCCGGGTGGCCATTGGTTGCGCATGCCGGCCGCGCGGTGGCGCCGGCAGGCTGTAGCGTGAGCGCGAGACGGGCGGGCAGACAGGCCGCCGACGGTGTCACGACGCCGTGCCGAGTATTTGTCAATATCTGGTCGCGCTCGAGATTTTCGGCGTCCTGCGTGGAAAGCGCGCGCGTGCACCGCGTCAACGTCCCGCGTCCGTGTTCTCTCCGCGCCGCGAAGGCCGTGCGCCTCGTGCTCCAGTTACCGTGCAAGTACGTGGATCGTTCTGCCGCTCTCGTTCGTTCGCGTCTTCCCCGGCTCTCTCGAGAGGCTCCCTCCTGGCGTTTACACGAACGAACGGCGGGCGCTGCGAACCTGGCCGAGCGAGTTCGGGAGTGCGCGCAAGTACGATACCCTATACGTGCGAGTCTGTTCACGCGAGTGACGATATCACTGAGGGGGCGGACGACGACGACGGTATACACAGTGTACGCAACGTATCTCGCGGATAATACCGTGACAGCAGCAGCCGCAGGGAGCGGCGGTCGGTCGTGATACTCAGCCACGGAGCGTCCTCCTGCCGACGAATGCGGTCCACGGCCGGGTATTAAGATGTGAGTGCACTTGCAGTATATACCGCGCGTCGTTTTCTCTTTCTTGCTCTCAGTTTTTCTCTTTCTCTCTCTCTCTTCTTTCTCTCTCTCACACACACTCTCGCTCACTCTCGCTTTCTCGCTCACTCGCTCGCGAGCACGAGCGAGCCAAATCGCGGACAAGACGTGGTGAGCGCCCTATGAGAGAAAGGGTTTCGTTGACGGCCGTCGGGCTCTCGGCCACGGCCTCGTCGACGTATTGTTATAAACACAGACCGGTTCGCCGTGCAGCACAGCTCGTACTGTACAGTATTCTGCATGCGTGTGTATGAGTGCGTGTATACTGGGTGCTCCAAAATAGACGGAAAGATGGTCGCATAGCGTCCTCCATCCTCGTGGTACTCGAAGCAAATATTTACTTTGTAAAAAATCGTCGAGTTTTTTTCAAATTTCGACATTCGATATCTCATGACTAAGCCATAAATAATGCAGAGGATACTCTTTCAAGGTAAATTGTGCTCGTCGCGACTTCATCATGAAAATCATGCTTTATTTCTATTTTTGTTCCCGAAACTTGATATACAGAAGATCCTTTTGTTCTTATAGCTCCAAAAATTTATGAGCATTTTGCCGATTTTGTTGGCAAAACTTTAGGCCAAATTTCGCGGCGTTTTCGAAGGAACAAGCTTATGTGTGTACTTTTCATCAATTCTTGGATACCTTGTATACGTCGCCTATGCTCGCGTGTGCATGCGCGTTGGTATGAGTGCGCGCGCTGCTTATTCGTATAATCCCACACATATACGTTCTCTCTCTTTCTCCCTCTCTCTCTCTCTCTCTCTCTCTCTCTCTTTCTTTCTCTCTCACTTTCTGTGTTCTGTCTCTTCTCTCCTCTTTTCCGATTCTCTCTCTCTTTTTCTCTAGCGCCATATTTAAGGGGATATACGTGACAGGTACGTGCTCACGGAACCGGTCGATCGACACTTTGGATGCCGTTTTTTGCGAAGGGCCGATCTATCCTCTTTTCCTTCTCCTCTCCGTTTTTTCTATCCTTACCTCTCTATAACCTTCGCCTTTCCGTTGCGATTCGCTTTCACGGAGATGCTACATAGAACAGAGAAGTAGAGTATGATATGATATACTTACCCGTTATCATCCTTATCCATTTCCCAGATAATTAAATTGGATTGCTCTTTGACTAACTCCAAGTCTCTGACTAACTCCATAATCATACTCGGCCTCAGCACTTGGACATAACAAATTACTGCATTGAATTAATGTGATATTAACTGTGTGCGCGCGTGTGTGGCTATTCATTTTATATGATCATCATAATCGATATTTATAGTGTTAACATACTTTATGCACACAGTCAATTTCTTACTCGTATATCGTATCCAGTTCAAAGTGGATATTTCAATTCGAACGAAATGTCACGTTTTCGAAATCAAGTTCTCGACGAAATGAGCAGTTGTTATGCAGAGATTATGCTCGAATATATCGTAAAAAATTTCGAATATTGAGTGCGTGTTTCTACATCGTTTTGAAAGCGCCTTACGCAACACGAACGCATTGAATCGATGCAATCCGATTTAATTGATTTGAGTTTGGATCCGGGAAACGGACGAACGGCTTAAGCTCGGTCCACACGGAAGCGCGTCTAAGCGAGGCCGCGAAGAGAGTCCACGCTAGTCGGCCCTTATCTTCGGACCACCCTGGACGCGTATATATCTCGAACGCTGCATCTACCTGTCGACGTATAAGGCGTGCTGTCTGGGGGGATACAAAACTGAAGGTGGACGGTCGTTGGCCGGGAGAGAAACGACCTGAGTCTCGTACCGGGAGACTGAGCGAAATAGAGAACGGGAGAGCGAGAAAGCGAGCCTGTTTTACGACGGAGCTACGCTCCGCCAATTCTCTCCGCGAGCGTTTTCAGAGGCGTGGTGGGAAAGCCGCGATGATGATCGCGTCGGCCTGTACGATGCGTTATATTCGATTCGTACTTTGAGATTGATCGCGTCCAATTAGACAATGCGCAAAATTAATTATTGTTTTGTGTCTCGCTCGTGTAATATGACGCGGCGCGTAAGAGGCTAAGCGGTAAAAGCCATCACACACAAAATTTCGTAAGAACTTAAAACGTAAGCGTAAAGAAATCGACCAATCCCAATCGAGCACTCGGCTCTTCGTAACCCATCCATTATTACGAAGAGCCGAATACTCGATTGGGATTGGTCGATTTCTTTACGCTTACGATTTAAGTTCTTACGAAATTTTGTGTGTGATGGCCTTAACTTCGGTAAATCGATACGCTTAGCGTCACGTACGCGCGATAAGAACATTATCTATACACTGGACTCCTTTTGTTTTCTCTCAAACGGTCAGAAAATATCAGTCAAAAAATTCTAAAATTACAGACCGGATACAGCGATACCGGATGGAGTTACTTCAGTTTTCGTCATATAGCTTCGGATCGTAAACTTCAATTTTATTAGTTGTGTCAGAAAAGATAGGGTTTTCTGAAGAATTTTTTATATTGCTTATTCTGTTGCACTTCCTGATTAAAACAGGTAGCATACACTATATTACATCATGTGATTACACGATTACATATTGTGTAATTACGTGATTGAATATTCCTGCTTCTTATATTTACTACACTTATCAGTTTCATGTTAAACTTCATCTTGTTCCTCCGTTATTGAATTCATTTGTATTTAATTAGATGTTATATTTTCTTATTCTCGTTTTTTCGATTTTATTGCTTTCATAGACAAAGATGTTTATTTTGGAAGATTTGTTTCCCTGATTTGAAACTTTCTTCTATTGTTCTTGCTTCGTTTTCACTTTGATCCATCCTGACTTGGTCCATCTCGGCTCGAATATGAATTTTTCGATTAATATCGATCTATTGTAAACGACCAACTTGGAAAATGTTATCTCAAATGTCGCATCTCGTTTGAGCCTTTCTTGTTGTTAATTTTATTTATTGTCACTTTCAGTTATATCGTAATGTTACATCCGTTTTGTATCGTAGAACGTGTCTCTCACTAAATATAACAGCAATATTACAGAGAAATATACGCGGAGAGATCAGAGATAGACGTTATACTCTCGACTAGGAAATATTGATATGTGGTCCAATACGTTAAAAAAGTGTGTGTCTGGCTATATAATATATAGCCGAACAAAATATATAAATTTTCTTCAGTTTTGTTACGTTTCTAATATTGCAGGAATAAACTGTCAGTAAGGTCTATTTTGCTAAGAAATATACACTGACAGAAAAAATATCTGAAAAATAAAAATTATTTATTTACGGTGGATAATATATATATATATATATATATATATATATATATATATATATATATATATATATATAT
>NW_022639477.1:1572293-1575481 GCF_010583005.1 Odontomachus brunneus
ATATATATATATATATATATATATATATATATATATATATATATATATATATATATATGTGTATATATATAACGATAGTATAAGAGCATATTTACTTAAATCTAAATCCTTTTATATTTAAATAGAATAAGCAATTGCTTTCGTAAAAAGCAACGATGTGTTTTAAGAAAATATCTATTTTTCACTTGAAAGAAATTTTTTCTCTACATAAAAATATGCATACATAACACACACACACACACACACACACACACACACACACACACACACACACACACATTAGTAAAAGTATAAATATATTATTAATACTCATCGAATAAATATTTCTTATTTCTTGGATGTCTTTTCCCTTGGTATAGTAAACTTTACTGAGGGAACTGTAGTTTTTCTTTTTTATAATAGCACATTTCAGTTCCTAAAACATAAATAACGCATACGAAATGAAAAAAATAGTCAATTATTGCAACATATTAATCTATACCTCAGTTACAGTTCTGTAGTAATTTTCATTCCAAAATTTTATCCATGCAGAGACAGACTGAAAGTCAAGTCGAGCGAATATCCGAACGCTTGCAAGGCCGGATCCGAGTCGATGGAGTATCCGGATGTTCGTATACAGTCGCGATTAGGATATCGGTAGATCCGAGAGCAGCGCTCGGTATAAACACTTCCCTCTAAGACATCCAATCGATATCACGCGCTCGTTACACATTGCTCCTGACTGCCGGACTATATTATTAGACTCTTATCTAAATGTCGCGCGTAACGCGACTTCAAGTTACAATTAGTCTACTTGCGAGACGTGCAGTATCGTGAGTAAAAGGTAAAAGGAAAAGTTCGGCTGGTCTGACGCTCTCTCTCTTTCTCTCTTTTTCTCTCTCTCTCGTATAATTTCGTTGCGTTGCGTTACCACGTTATTACGTAAGTATACGCGCACGTTGCTTTGCTACATTATAGGTGCGATAAGAAAATTGCACGTGCAGCGCTCGGGGTCAGTTTGACCTTTGAAGTGCATCCTACGGTTAAAGCGCGTGTATGCCGACTTGGCGAACTGTCCGCGCTAAACTGCGCGGGCAAACTGTTTGACTTCGCTCAACTGTCACGTAAGCTGTTTGATATGAACGCTGGTGATGCGTTATCTCTTCTTCATTATCTAGGGAAACATTGATTTTACCACTCAATAGAGACGTATCGCGACCGACGAATAAAGCGGCCTCACACCGTTCGCAATTCTCCTCGTCTCGTTATTACGAACGACTCGCTGCACCAAGGCGAACACGATCGGAGTCATTCAACGATGTTATTACGAAGAAATCACGCACCACCATCGTGTTGTTAGCGAAATAATCACGAGCCGCGGGTCTCCGTTTGCTTTCTATCCGGACCCGTTCGTCGTAGTTCGTTCTGATTCGCTCAGACGCTTACAGACACCTTCACTTGCCTTTTTTTAACGATTTAATCCTCGAGTTAAGAAGACTGTTCTGTAAGGGGCATTCGATTTTTGTGTGCAGTAAAGAAAGATAAGCGATCCGTTAAAAATATTTATCAATAATTATCGAGGTGTTATCGAGTTGCGGATTATTCCTTATCTAGTTTTCGATCATCCGCACGTGTTTACTGTATTCTTTCTCGCGCAGAAGGAAACAGCTCCAAATTTTTTCACAAGACACGCCATTAATATTAAGCTCCTGATCTCAGGGACATCCTTTGTACGCGTTCATCGCAAGGAAAAGGATTAAAGCGCACTATCCGACTGGTGCATACAAAGCGAATGCGCGCAATACTCTTTTGTTGCGACTATCAGCTATATTTAACTCTCACTCGCTAAGCAAGGCCGCGATATGAGTCACCGGTACGTCGTGGATTTCTCGAAATCGGAATGGGATGGGGAAATTTCGTGACGCGGTACTTCATATCTCACAACGAGTTTCATTGATTCGTTGACACGTCGGCTGTCATGTTTATTTCTGTCGATCGTACGCGCAAAGAAATTATCTAATAACATCAGCTACATCTCAGCGGCTTTGTTAAAAGACTCGGTTTGCTGTCATTGCTAAGAATTGTTACATGTAAAATATTTTCGCGATGAGATATGAATTTGTTAGTTAAGATTAAAAGCGCACATTTCTTTGTCGAGTTGCCGAAGAAATGGTAGCTATTTCTAAATATTTTATATGCGTAAATCTCGAGCATTCGAGTCATTAAAGAATTAGTCTCAGAGAGCTTGTCACGCATCGCGTTCATTGGCTAATCAATTTCCTCTCATTAATACCTCTCAATAATTATCGTGCAAAGTTTATATAGAATGGTACAGGATTTTTTTTATTTTTAATTTATTTTTATATTTATATTTAATTTTATATTTAACAAAAAAAAGGCTGCCTGTACACATGAGTATATAAGTTCAGAAACCCTGTATAATTAATGAATATGTAAAACAAGTTTCGTCCCTTTATAATCTCTTTATATATTTTTTTCATTGGCCTTGGGAATTTATTTATTAAATATATACTCGTACACATAGGAAATATATACAGAATATCTGACAACGTACTAATGTTCGTACGCAAGTAGAACTTCACGAAATTGAACGAAACAGTCCTCTATAATCTTACAAACAACAACGATAATTATTCCTGTACTTTGATCCACCAGAACTGTATTAATCTCGTCACTGTTACGATAGACAAGACTAAGAAGGGAATTTGAATAATTCGATCGCGATCGTGCTTGCCTTGCTTTAATCGACACTCAATTCTTCCAAATGGACGATAGAAGAACGGCATAGACGCGTGTGAGAATGCGTGCCAAATTTCTTTTGTTTCACTCGTTGATTTATTCGCGAGTTATGCAGTCTGTTCTTTTCAGCTGCACTGCTGAACTGGTGCAATAAGTTAAAGTGAGACAAGTATATGTTTTCTCACTCTAACTTATTGCACCAGTTCAGAAGCGCAACTGAAAAGAACAGACCAATGGTTGTTTAAAGCCGCGACATCGAAATCAGCTTTCGGCTCGAAATCCGTGCTCGCGCCAGCGCACTATATTTCCTTCTAAAGTGAGGTGAACGACCGCGGCGAGCAAGTGGGCGGAACTATGCTTATCTGCGCCGCGGAGTGGGGGGTAACGAGAGCCAGGCATACTTTCACTTACAGCGCAAGGTGACTTACGGGCGAGGGGGGGGGGGGGAG
>NW_022639477.1:1575615-1577879 GCF_010583005.1 Odontomachus brunneus
GGGGGGGGGGGGGGGGGGCAGTCGCGTTCCGCATTCCATTCACGCGTCGCGTCGCGTACTCACAGCTCTCGCTACGACGATAACGCCGGGTGATCGAGCACGTGCGTCGATACAATTGTTAATAACTCCGCTCGTAGACGTCGTGGCAACTTGAAACGAAGATCATTGGAAAGGGAAAATTATCGCGCTTCTGATGGACGCAAAATTGCGGAACAAGGATCAGAGTAATCATGTAAGTAGAAGAGAGTTTTTGTGCTTGCGTTAAGGCAAATATTAATTATCGGTTTATGTTAAAAGTCAATGGCAAATCTTAGTTCGGGTTTCTTATGCAAAGCATCAGTTTTATGATTTTGATGGGTATAAAGTGCAATTTGAAAGAAAAGCGAAACGACAATAATGGGAGCTTCTTATCTAATAGCGAGTATTTTTTTCGTCGTAGTGTAGAGATTTAAATAGTTAATAAATTTAGTCTCAGTAGCGACGGCATGACCAGTTCCTGTTTTATTAATACATCTTAGCTACTACAGTTATATTTTTCACTCTTACGGGGCTAAACTTTTTGTTGCGTGTATGAAAGCTTAATATATTGCCAGTCGCGCAAGTTATGATTTAGGCTGTGGAAACTATACACTTTGTCAGTAGTACGCCTTAGCATATCTTAACTTAAATTTTCACAATTTCTGTAGTAGAGGAGTCGATGGGATAAGATATAAAAATATAATTGTCATAATTTCTGCAATAATTAACTTCTCTAATTAATTTTTCTAATAATTTTTCTTCGGAATCATCGAAAGTCCATGTTGATCAACGATCAACGATCGATCGTAAAATGGGGAGATCTTTCTGCGTGGTTGGCAATATATTAAATAATGATGAAATTAACCAAGAATACGGCAAATGTGATTCAAGGCAAATATATCTTTTATTTTGTTTCATATGAAGAGTGATTATAATCAATTATTTAAGTACAATTAACTATATTTTATACATTCGTAGTACCTTAATTCCTAATTCTAAATTCTCTTTTATCGATAAAAGTTCTTCTAAATGTGCTTATAAGTCAACCGAAGTCAAAAAATATAAGCAGGGTTGTGTCATAGATTTCGAAATTACATCTATGTAGATTACTTACGCATTGTTTGCGTGATGTATACATGGTCTATTTTCATGTAGATAATTTAAATTACGTTTAGAATATTGTAAATTATATTAAAATAAACACAATATTTTACAAATTATATTAAAATATACAGAATAAATATAAATAAATAAAATACAAATAAAAAAGAAATATTATATGAAGTTTTCATTTTATATTTTATGTGATAGAGTTATACGTTTAATTTTAAAGACAAGAATGTTATCAGAGAATAAACTCTATATGGAATAGAGAATCAATAGAGTCCATAAAGATTATGAACTCTGACTTATTTAGAAATCAGCGTTCATAAATTTATATGAAACTTCTCTAAATATTAAATAACAATAAAAATTTGTCTTAATTAATTTTTGACCAAGTCACATATTTTTTAAACAACATCCATAGATCAATCATTATCTACATGAATGACATACACAGTTTACGTTGTTTGCACGTAAACGTGTAGATTATAATTTTACGTGTAAACATCTAATTATAAGTTACAATTGTAAGCTTACAAGTTACATTTAGAAAAGCACTCTTTTATCGATAAAAAAGAGTAAAAAGAGAACATAGGTCATAGTGTCGCCACGGCACTCAACATGCTAAACTGTCAGACGACTATGTGCAATGAATGTTCTCGCGTCGCGTTTGAAAATTCGTATATCGCGGAAAAATCGCGCGCCGCGTTTCCCCGATTGATCGATTGATCCAACCGGCCGACAGCTGCTCGTACCGTTCCGAAAACGCAGACGCGACGATGCGCAACGTTCTCCGACGCGTGTTGGTATGGTGCGCGATGCGCACGAGCAGCGCTCGACGTCGCGGAGGTCAACATACCGTTATAGCCGCGCGTCGTCTCTATTTCGCGGACTGGACCGCGTTCGGATGATGACGGCGCCGTTTGCGCGACGCGCAGCGCCGCGCTGCGCCGCGCTGCGCCGGCCACTGCACTGGATGCATCGGCCCGAGGACGTAATTGCACGAAAGCGCAATTATCGCGACAATAAGCGCGTACGCGCACACGCGCCTTGTCCAGAGACAATGTGGACAATAAGAGAGAGGGGGGGGGAGAGAGAGAGAGAGAGAGAGAGAGAGAGAGAGAGAGAGAGAGAGAGAGAGA
>NW_022639477.1:1578664-1599351 GCF_010583005.1 Odontomachus brunneus
AGAGAGAGAGAGAGAGAGAGAGAGAGAGAGAGAGAGAGAGAGAGAGAGAGACAGATGGTGAGAGGAGGAGGTGGAGGACGAGAGGTTGGCGGAAGCCCGGTGATCCAATGAATGCCTCTGACCGCTGCAGTGCGCCGGGTTACGCGTAGGTGCATGCGGCAAGATGCAACGATGCTCGACCATCGGCATGAAATCTCTGCGGCCGCGGTCGATTCCCACCGTTTGCCGTTGGTTCTTTGTCGACGCTACGGTATCATTTAACGCTCTCCGCCTGACGCGTTTTCAGAGGTTCGTCAAAATGACAAGTCCCGCTCGCGGTCTCCGATATTTCAATCCCACAATTATGTCCTCTTTGACTTTTGCTCTGCGGCACGTCCTGATCTCTACTTTTTTACGTCGGTTTTGCAGTGCATTTGGAGAAGGGCGAAGCGAGGGGGGAGAGAAGCTAAAGTGAGTTCCGTACCGATTTCCGCTTTGTACTGTCGTTTTGTCCTGTGCGCGAATTTGTAGATTCGCGGTTATTATTCCATCAAATGTCGACGGAGCTTCATGGACGAGGAAGGTCGGAAATGCACTCGGCGTGTTCACTTTTGTTCTTGAGGAGAACAATTTTCAAAGCAAAGTCATCCCGAGCGAGACTAATGCGCTGAATTCGCCTCAAATGACAGCAAAATCAGCGCAGCGCACTGTGCAACGCGCAAATGCGCAAATGAGAGCAAAGCTGAGTCGGCGCGTGACGAATAGCATGTGTCGCAGCCGTCATGTGTATTATGTTTCTTCATGCCTTGAATATTATTTATGTAAAACGTATGCTGTTCGACTTACGTAACAGTCCATGAAATTCGGACAAAACTCGTCCTAGAAAATCTTTGTAAAAACGCAAAAATGTGTAAAAACTCATCTCCTAGAAAATAGAATGGAATACTGATTTATTGTGAGCTTGAGGATAATATTCTATTGGGGAAACATATCTTACGAACGAGTCTTAACTAACCGTGAACAATTTTGCCGTGGTGAAATGAAATTTTTCCTAAAGAGAATAGAAGAGGATCCTGATTTATATTATACTTGCAAAATAATATCCCATTAACATATAAGTTAGGAGAAAAGCGCAGGCAGCCGTCATGCAGAAATGCACGGAGAAAATATTGTAATAAAAATTACAACAAAATTTTTGTAATTTTGGACAATACAAAATTATGACCGAAATTACTATGTATGTGCTTAAAAATATTATGCACGTTTGATTTTTTACTACAGAATTATTGTAATTACTTGAATGTTTTCTATATCGTATATATTAAGTAAGTCGATGAATTTACTATTTTTAGTGATTACAAATACTATTTTTAGTAATTTATATTACATTTTTAGTATATCTTTACACACAAGAAAATATCGCGTTGAAAGAAATACAATTTTAATGTAATTTTTACTACAATATTTTCTCCGTAAGAAAAATGATAAATCGCGATAATGCAGAAGTAGTCACAAGTACTAATAAAAAGAACATATGAAGAAGATAAAAATAAAGATAACAAAAGTGAAAGAAGAGGTACTAATATTAGTGTCTCCGTTGACTTTTATTATCGCAAGAGTTGCTCAACCGCGCGAGACGACAAAAAGTTCACATTACATAAATATCTCTCTCTAATTGATACGCAGGTGCGAAGAGGCGACGGAAGTGGAGACGCATCATCAGCAAACGGCAGCTACGACGATGGGCGTCGCTGAGGACGAGACACCGTCTTCCCTGACTTCGCATCCGAACGCCAACAATCCCAATCAAGAAGGTGAGTGTGCACACTGACGTTTACCGTAATCAAAACACTCGGGCCGGCAGCGGCGTTCGCGCGTATATTTTCAAATTCTCGCGTAAGAAAGAGTCACGTGAGTCGCTTTTCCGCTCTGGCAAGAGTTTCTCCTGCCTTTCTCCTTTTCCCTGTGTCTTTTCTTTCTTTCGTGTCTCCCGACGGCGCGGTTTTCCAAACGAAATCGCAGCCGAGCAAGGAGCGACAAAAGTCGCGATGTCGAGGCGAAGGCTACGTTCGGTTCGGTCGATCCGCGCTGCCGGTACGCACTCAAGTGCAGCGCGCTCTCGTACTGCATAAGAATAAGCGCAAAGAACGAGAGTCACGCCGCTGCTTCGCAGCTGTTCTCAAGTGTATGTTTTGCCCTTTATCCCGTCGGTCTTTTTTCTTGCGGGACATTGGCCTGCGCTTTATCCTGCGTATTACAATGTGGAAGGAGGTCGGCGTGCTCTCTCTCTCTCTCTCGATAAACGCGCGCATCTTATTATTCAAATGCGACTTCTTATTTATATGTTATTATCTATATACAATTAGGTTGCTCGGAAAGTTCGTTTCCATTTTCTATATAAATTCAGAGCGCAATATTTTACACAAAAATAAATTCTATTGAAGCAAATATGTAAAAATATACCAAATATAAATATGGTAAATTGGTAATTGTTTTGTTGAACGATCTTGGCCCATCTTTTAAGAAGTTACATGATATCTTTGCTCCAAAAGGAAGGTTTCTTACTGAATTTATAACAAAAATTTGAAACGAACTTTCCGAGTAACCTAATATCGAGGTTTTTCGTCAGATCTCTATGGCGTCGCTGACGGACTCGCGCGCGCAATTTCCCATTCGGTTTCGTTTCTACGCGAGGAAAACACGAAAAGAATTCGCTCATTAATCGCTTTAATCGTCCCGTCACGGAAGCTCGCAGCGCGACACGGCGGGATCGGCCGTCTCTTCTCGACGACGACCGTCGCGTCGTAGCCGCAAAACGGTCCTTACCTTGCCTTTCGTTCCGTATTAGATTGCGATCGCGGAAGGGTAACGAGCTGGATAGACGCAAAGTGCCTCGCCATATATCTTTTATTCTTTCCGCGTAGTGCGTTCGGAACGTTCGTCGAATTCTTGATTTCACCTTGAAACGCACAATCGCGCCACGTGTAACGTGCCTCTACCGAAAAGGAGCGTCGAAAGGTCGATCGAATGGACATACGAGAGACCTTTATCCCCTTTTCCTCGTTTTTCCATGAGAATCTGTCCGTGCTCCTTCGCGCCAAATCGTACCGAAACTCGCGGACTCTTACTGCAATTGCAATTCATTTTCTTTCTTTCTTATTTTTCTTCTCTGCCTTGTTTCTTCTTTTCTCGACACTTAACATCCCGGGACTTCTTATCTTCAATTAATGTCGCCGTCGAAAGCGGTTTGCTGTTACAAAAATAAGTCTGGAAATTAGTTTCTTTCAGCATAGAGAGCACGAGCTTCTTTTCCGCTTTCTTATAGCGTGTCATTGAGGTTTCGGCTTTGCGTAATCTTGGTAATTTTTTCTCTTTTACGTTACGCGCGATATGTTATTGCTGTAATTAATTTGAATTCACAGTCGAAGCCGCAGCGATCGTATAGTTGCGGCGCGTCCTGTCCGCGCGGCCACGTTGAGTTTCAATGGGGTTTATCTAACTGCGATGTAACGTCACGCGTGCAATGCCACCGTGCTCGACCGTGCATGTCCGCATAAAGAGGAAAAGAGAGAGAGAGAGAGAGAGAGAGAGAAAGAGAGAGCCTCAAGCTAAAATCCTCTCCGTGGAGGAGTATTTCCACCGCGGGCAAATATTTCGACGATTCCGTGACAAACTCGCGTCGCGCGAACGCGGAAATACCGACCGACGGATACGGTATGAAATTTGCAACCATTCGATCTGCAATGACGACGTGCGCGTTTTCAATCTTCTCTTGTATATGGACGCATGGAAATCAAACTGACCTAGACGCAGAAACAAACGAATGTTTCTCTAATGAGAAATATGAAATGAAATATTTTTCAAGTATACACGAGGAAATATTCATAGTTTTCTCTTTTTCATACAAATTCTTTAAAATTGTACTATGTTTCTAGTAATGCAGGAATAGATTATCGGTAAGATTGAGCATTAATCGATAATATTTTTTTTTTTTTTTTACAAAAATAATCGGCATTTCAGTTATCGAAATTGATGAATTGTCATATATCAAGTCACAAATAGTCTCATGGATCTTGATGAAATTAACTCATGAAACTTTGATTCGATGTTTTATGTGATTAAGACCATACACTAATTAATTAATATACTAATAATAGATTATTTGCAATTTTATATATGACGATTGATTAATTTTAATTATCGATTCACCGATTATTTAAGTCTAAGAAAATTTTCATTGATTAATGTCCGGTTTATCTTGTTATGCTGAGGGAGATAGTAGATTTCACCGGAAATATAGCAACTCTTCCAACAGCACATTCCAGTTCCTAAGATATAAGCAAACAGTTAATTACTGCAAAATGTCGATGTATCTTTCGATTACAAAATTCCGTAGTAATTATTTGTTGCAAAATTCACTCCCCAGATTTTTAGCTTGTAATGTTCAGAAGATATTTTATGCTCAACATATATCTTATGCTGCAATTCTCAACAGAATCGTAAGTCTCGTAACTTGTTCTCGTAAAATACGTAAGAACTTATGAATAGATTTACAATTCTATGCAATATTATATGTCATACAATTACTCGTAAATATCTACGACTTCATGTAATTTACGATATTTACAAGTGATTATACGACATATGATATTGCATACGATAGTAAATTTATTCATAAATTTTTACGAATTTTACGAGAACAAGTTACGAGACTTACGATTCTGCTTAGAATTACAGTGTTAGTCTACTTACAGATACAAATGAAAGATTTTATACACATAAAAAATCACGCGCCTACTTAAGGGGACTGGAGGGTCAGATTGCCTGAAAATCGTGCTTGTTCTTTCACAATTTTTTATGACAAACTGAATGAATATGCAAAAGTGTTATTTTGACGTGTATTTATACAACATATAAAGAGAAGAAAAATATAATTTTGATGATCAAATACTCAATATAAGTATAGTTAAAATATATTTACATGCAGTTAAAATATATTTCGTTTTTCTTTTTAAGGCCGTCATTTTGCAGTAATATCTTGACTCTCGGTGGTTCAATTAAGCTGAATTTAGACAATTTCCGTAAGCTTGTCGTTATCGTGTGAACCACTATAATAGAAATTGAGTAAAAGTTAACAAAATTGCAAATATTTTAATGGAATATTATTAAATTTTCAGTTCTTTTATAGTAAAAAAATTAATATTTTGAAATTAAATATTTTCACGAATTTGTCAGTGGTTCACACGATAACGACAAGTTTACGGAAATCTTATACCTAAAATTCAACTTGTGTGAACTTGGCACACCATATTTAAAAATGTGACATTTTTTTTAGAGTTCTGATACTCTCTTGAAAAGTTCTAGAGCTCTATGCAACAATTTTAAATAGTTCCGGTCCTTAAATACAAAAAAATAGACTTTTAAAAAAAGGTGCGCTACGTTCTCGCAGCACACCTAATCAATAAAATCAACTATTTCTTTAGAACTATTGTTATATATGATATAGAACTCTAGAACTATTGTAAAACAAACCGGAACTGCAAAGAAATAGTTAATTTTACTGATTAGGTGCGCTGCGTGAAGTTAGCACACCTTTTTTTGAAAGTCTACTTTTTTGTATTTAATGACCGGAACTATTTAAAATTGTTGCATAGAGCTCTAGAACTTTTCAAGAGAGTATCAGAACTCTAAAAAAATGTCACATTTTTAAATATGGTGTGCCAAGTTCACACAAGTTAAAATTCAGGTTAATTGAATCACCGAGAGTCAAGATGCAAAATACTGCAAAATAACGAGCTTGAAAAGAAAAACGAAATATATTTTAACTGCATGTAGCATACACTTATATTGAGTATTTGATCATTAAAATTATATTTTTCTTCTCTTTATATGTTGTATAAATACACGTCAAAATAACACTTTCTCATATTCATTCGCATATTCATAGTTTATCATAAAAAATTATGAAAGAACAAGCACGATTTTCAGGCAATCTGACCCTCCAGTCCCCTTAAGGAATAAATCCGTTGCGTTATCCGTTTGCGGCTGTGTGAGTAACGCGCGACGGGACGGAAAGAAAGAAAGAGAAAAAGAGAAAGAGAGGGCAAGCAGCAGCCGTACTAGTAGGTGCGCCGCGCTTTCTCCCAACTGTCATAATTATTCAGCGAAAGAAAATAGCTCTCCCCCCTTGTCGCCTTTCCTCCGCCGGCGGCTTTCAGCGGTGCTCCGCTGCGCGACTAAGAGCGCCCTGGCGTTTTAAACGCGTCTTCATCGAGTCGTATACACGTACGAGAGCAGCGCGCGCATTCTCAGAACGCATAATTTTGCATGTCGCGATTACGTTAGCTGCGGGTCCATTGAACCACGCGCGAGCCGCGCTCTCGCCGCGTGTTCATCGGCGCGACGAGGATCGTGCCGTGAATGTAGAGTCCCTCGAGTGCAACGGTGTCTCGTCGAGCGCAATCCTCGCGTTCACGAGCGGTCGGAGACGCTTCGATTTCACATCGGGGCATCCGGCGCATCCGCCGAATCGACGCCCCGCCGCTAATTATGCGCTAATTGATACGCCGCGCGCGGAGAAATATTCGGCGGTCGTGAGAGACGACTCTCGTCGTGACCGACGAGATAAATCACCGTTCGCGTGTTCGTAAGAACACGGCAGATAGCGGAGACAGCAAGCTGCGTTAAAGTAAAGTGACGGGGATGGGGACAAAATGGTAAATAAGTCGATCTCTTAAGGGCTGAGCACAATAAAAGGAATAAGAAACAGAGAATAAAGGAATGAGGAATACTGAAAACAAGAAATAACGCTATTCTCCTGTTCCTCTATTCTGCGTTGATGAATTAGGTTTCATGTTTTAATATTGAATTGTTCCCTATTCTCTGTTTCCTGTTCTCTGTTCTCGATTCCCTATTCCTTATTTCTTTTATTGTGCTCAGCCCCTTATCGCGCGGCTTATCCCTCTTTGATGCTGACTTGCTCGCTCGAGTCGATCGTTCAGGCGATGCTTTCTCCTCTTCTTCTCTTTCTGCGAAGTTCTCACATTTCGCGGAGTCCCGACGAACTCGTCCCGGGAATTAATTAATTTCTCATTCGTCCTAGGTCGCGCGTATCCGTAATGGCCCTTCTAACGCGCGCTGCGCTCTCGAAAATCCCGAGGGTTTACGGTTACCCGCGACTAGGTGGTTTTTATTCCGAGAAACTCGTTACCGGGTCACCGCTGGTTGACCGTTGAACTTGCCCTGAGGAGACCATTTTGCATCGGTGGCGTTCCGGTTTCTCCGTGTTGTCGCTTGATTTTATCACTCGCATACTCGTTACTCGTCGTTCATTTCTGAAACCGTTAGTCGAGAACACATGCGTACGAGGCCAGCTCGCGGCAGGTGATTTGCGCGATGGAGATCATCAGGGGGGTACATATTGCGGTAGGTGTCTCACGACACTGCTCTTTTCGAGTCGTTGTCGAGGAGACGAAGGCTCGCGCGTTCGCCCCCGCCACGTAAATATGTCGAAATATGCGCAAGCCAGTGGGTACGTGATGCGCTTTATGGCGCGTGCGCGCGCGCGCCGCATCAAAGAGGACGTTTCCTCAATTAGTCGAAGTCAACGTCCGTCTAAAATCGGAGACAATTGCGTGGAAGTTCAAGTGCTGCTGCCGCTCTTCTTCCTCCTCCTCTTCCTTCTCGCCTCCCCCCCGTCCTCTCCCTCGCGGAACACGCGAGTTGCACGAAGACGGCGACGTGTGCGGACCGCTATTTACTTAGGCTGCCCCGTGTGCAACGCGTTGCCTTTGTTCCACCTCTCGTCTCGGCTTCATTATAGTCAATAACGCCTTTCTCGGGCCGAAGGAGAACGAGGCGCTCGCTCGACGGCGACGTTTCTGACCTGGCACTATCATCAGCCCGGCATCTCCGCGAGCAGGTTATCGGGCGAGCACGTGGGGGAACAAAAGAATTCCGTCGTTGAGCGACGCGAGGTTGCTGACGCGTCCGGGCTCGCCGCGCGACGATTTACACACAGCAACACCGTGCTGCGAATCTAGGTCGAAATGTAGATCCGTGACACGGTGGTATCGGCGTCGACCGTCTCATCTGTGCGTGCGAATCTATCCGCGCGCGGATTCAGAGTGTCGCTTTCTCCGCGACGTCGGGGCGCGCCGTCGGCGAAGAACGACGCGAGTCTCGAGGGTCGAAACTGTGTCGCGTCTCGCCATCGCGTCGAGAGTCCTGCCATTGTCCCTCGTGTTCCTTCGCGCTCTTCACGTCGTATTCTGCGCGCGTGTTTCCTTGCGCGAGAGTTTGCGACGCAGGGGGGAAGTTCGGGAAAAAGGGAGAAATATAAATACGAGAGACGCGAGTATCGGCTCGTGGATGCGCGGAACGGAATGCATTATATAAGGACCATTGTTCTCGCGACTTCCGCAGGAAGAACCGACGCGAGACGACACACTACACATGCGCGCGCGCACACACATATACACATACGGAGGAGGAGACACAATTGCGTGTGTATTTCTCCGCGAATATTCTTTCGCGGTCGCGAGAGAAACTGCGATACACGTGAGGGCAAGTTAGACTTCATCTAAATTGCATCATGCGGTGGACCCTGCTGGTCGAAAATCGATGTTGCCAAATACGTTCCACGAGCACGGCGCTCTGCGACTTCCCTGCTCGAGGAAACGCACTCCCTCGTCTCGGCCTCTCGGCTCGTGCGCTCCTCGAGTCGTTTGCGATGAAAATTGCATACCGTCGCGCGCGCATCGTGGTAAAAATGTCGGAGCTAATGGTCATAGCAGCGATCTCACGGCAACGTTGGCTCACAGCGAGCGCGTTCTCAGCTTTTAATATTACAGTTTTCCTATGACGCGCGATGAATGTTAGATTCGCAGGGACGCGCATGGAGAATTGTCAGCAGTAACTGTGAGAGTCAAAGGAGAGAAACGCTTCTGGGAAAAATGCCGGTCCGCTAAGTCGAGCAGTGTCCTCGGAAGCGAAATGCTTTCCTTCGTATTATATCTTTGGAACTTAATAACCGTTTTTAAAAAGAAAAAGAATGATGAATTTCGACGCGCCCGTACTTGGAGAAAATGTGGTGAAAATTAGAAAAAGTTTCTGCGATCTTGGATCATGCTGAAAATATGACCAAAATTTCTGTATATTCCTTTAAAGATGTTGTGAACATTTGACTCTTTACTAGAAAATTATTTCGTTAAATCGTTATTTGACTCTGTTTTCCACATTGTATATTCAGTAGATCGCCAAATTTATAATCTCTTTAGTAATTCGTGTTACAACGTCAGTATAGTCCCGCTTGACAAGAAACAGCGCAAAATGAAATAATTTTGACGTCATTTTTATCACATTTTCTCTGTATACCCGCCTCACGCGAAAGCATAGTTTTTCACTCATAAAAAGCCTGTGTATCGCACGTTGTCTTTCTTCCCAAACTTTGTCACTAACGCTTAAAGTCAAAACTTTGATCAAATCTTTAACTGTTGTGTCGACCTTTACTGATTGTGTTTGTTTGGAACTTGTATAAAGTCTAAGTATGATAAAAGCACCAATGTCCGAACGTGTACTTAGTCCTGGACACACATTGTTCTGCTCTTTAAATATAGATATTAAAATCTCCACAACATAAAATATATGTACAAGTATTGAGTGTATGTTGAAAGTATGTTGGAATATTTGCATTTAAGGACCAAAACAATATCAATGTCCCGGATTAGATACGTAAATTGGGTACTACCTTTACCTTAACTGGATATACGGTAAATAAATACGATTCATGCCGCGTGCATGTGATTTGTTTTTCCGACGCGAGCCCAAGGAACGGATCAGAGCGAGCTCGCGTGTCGATTTGCGGGTAGGAAGGACCGTCTCTCTCTCAAGAGAGATTAACGAACCATGCCCACTTGACCCGATCCGCGGCGCATTTCCGGAAAACAGTGGCGAGGTTTGCGCGCCGCCTTCGTATTGTTGAGCCCGCGTCATTGTTGCCATCGCGATATATCGCGAACGCGTTCACGTTATCAGAGTGGAAATCCTGCCTCGGAACGTACTCGTGTGATCGCACCGCTGATTCTCACCGTCGAACTACGGTGACGAGAGCGCCTTCGAAAATAACGCATCCGCGAGTCCGCTCCGGCTAATCCATGGCCCGTTAATGCCTCCTTCGCCACGCGAGTGTACTTAATTTGTACTTAATTTCTCGTCTCTTGCTGCTCCCTACTTATGTGACAAGTCATTATCAACAAAACTATGCAGAAAAATGCGTACTGCCCTAAAATAAATGTTACTTGTTTCATAAGTTTATATATCCACAAATCTGTCGCAAAAGTTCATCGGTAGCCATTAAATTGATTGATTCGAAATATATTCTAAATCCTAGTAAGTTCAGCATTTCAATCAGGAGTATCACAGAATTCGAACAGAGAATTCGGCTTGCTTACTACATAGAATCGAACCAATTTATTTTCACACCCCGTCACTTCGACTCCTGTCATAACCGATTCATGCGTAAATGCGTCAGCAGTGCCTCTCAATTCTGACATCTCCGATGCTCGAATGCGTCCAAACCGTTTTGTAATTCAGTGTATGTACACGTATCGTGCGTGCGAAAAAAAATCGCGTGTTCTCTCGTAGGGCTAACGCGGAGCGAGAGTGCTTGCTTCGTGTTCCATGCGCTTTTCACATGTCCTGATATGTGCTCCGCGAGGACGCAGTTCGCAGGTACGATTTCAAAGCGCGATAAAACCGCTTTCGAGAAAAATGTAAATTCGGACGTGGCGTGAGATTAAATATCGTCTCGACCTATGCACTGCCGCGAGAGCGCGTGCATAAAGTTTATCCGGCTCGACGGAAATAGGCTCGAGCTTACTCGTGCCGCTAAAATCTGATATATATAATTCCCGCCGCGTATAATTGATATTCTCTTTTGTAAGAAAATACGAGTTTCGGGGAAAGAGAGTAAAATGATCTTTTATTTAAATTCTCTATTGTGGTCACATCGTCACGATTAAGTGCAAATATTAATGAAGCAGTTGCACCATAAGTATAAATACTCAACATTTGCATAAAAGTATAGTTTTAATATTCATCTAATGCGGTAACATGCGAGCATATTAAATAGTAGTTTATTATACGGAATCAATTAACGTATAATACGCGCAATTAAAACGAAACGTATTATAATTCTAGTGGAACGACTATAATTGTCTTTAGCGGGAGGGTGAAGGAGTTAAGCACATAATTCGCACGATTAAGGATACGCGCGTTCTTCGCAAAGGCACTGCGAACACATCGATACTCGGCGCCACACGAAAGATCTCTCTTTTTGTTACACGTACAATAGTCTCCGGCTGAGATAAAGCGCGGAATCCAAGACGAGAGCGAGGAGGTAATGTGACGGCAGAAGACGATGCTGCGCGACGCGTTTTAGTTCCCGAGACACCACCTCTGGAACGCGACCGCGCGAGATTTACGGCGTCGCGAATACCTGAAGGCGAATCAGCCGTTTTTCGTGTAGCCATTCTCGCGGTATTTTCACCTAGCGCGCGATATGTAGGGGAATACTGCGGTATTTTAGCTGGGTCACGCCGCCCCTTGAACCGATGCCAGATGGGTCCCCTCCCTCTCTCCCCTTTCTCTGTGTCGTACGCCAGCTTTTTCGTATCCTGGTCGCGCTGGGGGAGAGCTTATGGAATCCTGCCTGTGGCTGTGTTGTAGGTGTTCTGGGTCAAGTGTGCATCCTAATGATTGTCGGACGCTCATGCGAAGTGCAGTACAAGCACGAGTACTAAAACATCCAATTTTATTGACGACCCCTTAGCTATCGGCACTTTGGGAAAAACCCGGGTTTTCACGAAACCAGCAGTTGAACTCAATAATTCCAAAAGAGAGAATTTCACAACTAAAACTGTGAACAACCGCCATTAGTCGCGAGGAAAACCGAACTTTTCTCGAGTGTTCATGACTAAGAGCGATCGATAATTGGATGTTTACCTTACTAGGTACGAGTACTAAAACACCTTATTATTAACGACCTCTTAATTATTGACACTTTAGCAAATGCCCGGTTTCTCACGGAATTAGCAATTGAACTTCTTGTTTGCATTCCAAAAGAAAGAAACTTTGAACAACCGTCACTGGTCGCAAGAAAAACCGGGCTTTTCTAGAGTGTCCATGACTAAGGAGCATCAATAGTTGGATGTTTTACCCTACTAAGTACGCGTACGAATACTAAAACACCCAATATTATTGACACCTTCTTAATCATTAACATTTTAGAAAAAAAATTTAGCTTTTTATGCGACCAGTTGAACATCTTGCATATACTCAATGATTCCAAAAGAGAACTTTACCATTGAAACTTCGAACAATCGCCTCTAGTCGCGAAAAAAACCGGACTTTCCTAGAGAGTCTATGATTAATGGGAATCAATAATTGAGTGTTTTATCCTACCACGATGTTCTGGCTCGGCGATGACAAGCGCGGTCGTGTATTTTCGGGTGTCGTTGATCGCGTACACGGCGCGTTCACGTCCATCGCTGCGAATAGCGGTAAAAGAGGCTCCGTTTAATCGTCTCATCTTAGATTCCGGAAAGCCGATTCGCAGTAATCGCTCTGGTCTCCGTCGTCCTCGCTGTCATCATTATAATGTCAGATCTAGTTATATTTTGCTTGATAATCACGGCTTATGACATACGTATGTATGTACGTTCGTTGTCTTAATCTTCCTTCGCTTTCTTCTTAATTTTCCGGTACAACCGTCAAATCGAGTCGACGGGATTGTCGGCGAAAATAACGTTTTTCGTGACCTGCCAAAACGCATTAGGAACATTCCTAATTTATGACATCTTACCGGCCGATTTATATCGTGACGCAGAGGACGTAGTTGCGCGCGATGGAGGAGGATGATTTTTCTCAGCATGTTAATCTTCACGAGTTAATTGGATGAAGAGCGCGCGAAACTTATCGCGATTGAGAGATAAGACAGTGGAATATCTCGATCTTTTAATTCTTCTCGATTCAGCCTTTTAAGGGAATGTCGTATTTGAAAACTTTTTCAGTAAAATGTTGACTTTTTCTGCAAAGTTTATGTCGTATTGATTGCGCAGCATGTTACAAACAGCATGCTTTTATACAATGAGAGTACGTGCAGAAATGAGTCGGATCACTGCTGCTAGCGGGAACTATAAGAAATCTCAAAATTGACTTCTCGAATTGTCAGCGTAAAGAATTGTTCAATACAAGGATTCTGCAGCTTACACGTACGAAACGTGTGCTCGCTCCGCTCAGGGAAATTTCCAAGAACATGTTCGCCTTTAGAAGGGAAATTGACTGAGTTTAGAAACTGAAGGATACACGGAAAGCTCGCAGAAAAATTTCCATATACATTTGATTGTTTCTCGCTGAATACGGTAAAACAAAGCGGCACACATTCATATAAAGTCCATACATGCAAGAAATACGAAATGTGGGTAGCGCGATTGTATTAGTGCTTATTTGACATGACGTCCTAACGCGCTCGTCTTTACGTTATTGACACTCTTGAACTTTCGTCGTCCGCTTTAGCGTCCCCTCTTCATCTAGATATTCCACGAAGTCCGCAAATATTTGTGAGTGCGCTCGGGAAGTATCCTTCTGGATCAGTAGGTCATTTAAATGGAATTATGCAGGTCGGCCGATTCAGATCCATGTTTAATTTCCATCAGAACCCGGAATGGGGTGGGAGACGGTAAAATATTCAGGCGGAATTCGCATTCTGCGCCGCTGCCGTTCAATGCGTTCCCTCGCCGCTAAGGCGCTTCTACCTCTAACGTCCAATTATCGCGAGATTAGCGTACAAATCGGCGGTTCAAATCAGCCGCCTCGAGATTTAATGTACGTGCAGACCATGTAGGTATGTACAGACACCGGCGGGCGGCACATGGTTGCGAGGAGAAACTACTTCCGGATAATTACGCCGGCGGATTGTCAGCTCTCAATTTTCTATCCCCTCCCACCGCCTCGATTTTCGCACGTCACTTTCTTTCCCGCGATCGCCGATCAGGACTCGTTCACCTGCGCTCTCGTGAACCTTTGATGCGACCTCTTGAGAATTCGGGGAACGCGTCGGGGGCGTCGCGTTAAATAAGGAATTAAGGGCAAAGCACACGTTCTCTCGAAGGCCGATATCCGGCCCGGCGAGTCGATATCACATATCGCATGTGTTCCGCCTGCACACGGCCGCTTGTGCGAATTCCCGCCGCCGCGCTGGGACACAGTACCGTTCTTTCGATATCAGCGTAACGCATCGATTTCCATCTCGCTGCCTCGAGGTCGGCGGCGCGGTCGGCGCTTAATAGCGCCGGCGCGCTCGTAAAAGAAACGAGGCGAGACGCGTGGCACGAGCTCTCCTCACGCTTCGGAACACGTCGGGGGCACAAGACGTGCGGCTCTCGGCCGTTTAATAAGATATTCAAGACGCCCCGGGATCATTAACGCGCTTAACACGCGTACACACGCGCGCGGGCACGCTCGGGCAGCCGTAAACGTGCGTGCGTGCGTGCGTGCGTGCGCGTCGCGTCGCGTCGCGCTGCACTCGCACACGGTGGATTCATCCGCGCACACCGCGGCCACTGTCCCTTAATGCATTGCATAACTCTTGGTCATCGTGGAATCGTTGTCTGGCGCCGTCTTCACATGCGAATCGCCGCGCGCTGGCGTCTGCCGCTTTATCGCTAATTACTCGGCATCGTTATGCCGGCCGCGGCGATCGTGCCAATCGGAGGAATCGCGAGGCGAATCAGGGCGGATTTGACCGTTGAGCGAGTTTAACCCTTCAGGAGGCGCGTGGTCCGCAGACGTAGACGCAACGTTGTTCGTACAGCACTAATCGGATATACATCCCTGTTTTACATACATAGTCTATATACCATGTATATATTTTCGAAAAGATCTAAACATTCTAGCATTAGAAAACTTTGAATTTTAATACTTCATACGGTGATTTGAAAGCCGAATAAACCTCACTTGTGAGGAACGAAATATTATGGTCTACAATGGTAGACTATGCGCTTAAAATGAGGAGAAACGTGTCGACAAACGTCATACTCTGTTTTTTGTACATTTTTTGTACATATTTCTTGTGCATAGAAGTCTTACATAAACGTGTACTAGTCTGTTTTACCATGTTAACAGGAAACATAATCACGCGTATATAGGAATCTTTTTGTAAATTTTTCGTATATTTTGAAGCTTCTAAATGCGGTTGTATAGAAATATAGAAATGTTTGTCGAAATATTCGACTAACGCGGCTAGGCTGTCTGCAGAACTTTTGTATTAAATATATAAATATTTACGCCAACTAACAGCTTGAGTTGTTGATTAAAAATGTTTTTTAATCTTTTTCATCACGCATATTGGGTGACGCTCCAATTTATCATTGCACGTACTTTCAGTGTGTGAAAGCGCTTGTAATTCTGTGCATCCAATGCGACATAAATTTTGCAGAAAGAAGTCAGTGTTTCGTCGGTAAAGTTTTCAAGTAGTGGCATCCCTTTAAGAAGTTTACTCATTGAGTTTAAGGCTTAAAAATATACGAAAAACTTGCAGAAAAATTTACATATATACTTTAAGTATACCCGGCCAACGAGAGTATTTGGGCACATCGTTCATTCTCTATTTATCAAACAAAACGTTCTTCTATATTTACTTCTACTGTCTAAATAACAGTTAATTTGAAATAATGTTAACTCGAAACTAATTTCACGATACCACCTTGCCAAGTTTCACACAATACTACTCAAAGGCATAAAACAGCAGTTTTCTGATCTACAATCGACCATTGCACAAAAACGTTATAGTATGAATACTATTCTTTCTTCTGTGACGCGTTTCCTAATATGTAACATTTCTAACGATAATTTCTTTATATCACTTTCTATTTTTCACAAACGATGCAGACAAATCGCATGAAACTTTAACTGCCAATGTGTGTTTCACTGCGAAATAAACAAGATTTCTGTATAATTTAAAGCATTTTGGCTTAAGTAAATAAACTTCTTAAGCAGTTGACTAGAATGTCAGAATTCAGAATTGTGTTAGGTAGAATTTCAATTATCACACAAACGTACCTTAGAAAGGCTCCCTTTTATTTAACGGAAATATTATCTGACCTCTCGTCATTTTCTTATGTTTATTTCTTAGATTTCAATCAAAAACCAATATTTTTCCGTACTCTCCTCATTTAAACTCTGATCTCACTGATCTGAATCTAAAGCTTCTATCCGGCCTGCACACACCTCGCTGCGTTTTGATTCGGAACTGATGTGTAATCGCGAAGGCGATCGAACGTGGTGGCCGGTTACGCAGCGCGGATTTCAAGCGTTTGTATAAGCTGTTGAAACTATCAGCCATTCAATGTCATCTGTTTAACTGAAACTTATTTGTATCGATAAAGTTCCTTTCTTCCAGAATCATTAACTCTTTGCGCGTACAATGTTAGGTCAGTGGGACCCGAAAAAATATTCAATCGTTCGTCGACTTTCGTAAAGAAAGTGAACATTTCCGGGAAAATCTCAAAATAAAGCATATCTGCAGATTTTAATTTTATCATGTTACTGTCTCATAGCTGAGACTTTTCGATATCTTTGGAAAAAATACTAAAAAATATTTCTTTTCAATAAAGCTACGGTAATTCAAAATTGCCCAAGTTCGACCGACCCAGGTTGTATGACCCAAAAAATATGATGGTACGCGAAAGATTAATAAAGTTATTACTCCGAAAACGAGTAAAATTTGGATATATCACAGTCAATCTTTTTTCCGAAATTATTATTAATAGAGTTACCTTTTCTCCAGAAATAAAGTTTGGGAATTGTTTATATCAGTCAAACCTTTTTTGCGGGATTATATTAACAAAGTTATTTTTCGGAAATAAAGTTCGAAAATTCATATCAGTCAAACTTTTCTCCAGAATTATTAATAAAGTTCTTTTTTGTTGGAAATGAGATCCCGGTTAAAGAAACTATTCTGATTTTCTTTCCTCCTTTGTCTTTTTTAATTTATTTTTCTACGGAAAATTTCGACTTTATCGGTGCCACTTGACCAACGGCCGAAGGTTAGAACGTGGTCTAGTCTTGACGTCGGTAATTGCGCGCGGAGAGTTGTGCCGGGTGCCTTATTAAATGAAATCATTAATTAGCCGTACGGATTGTTAACCCACTTCTGCCGGGCCGCCTTGAGAGATCCCCGTCGCATTCTCTCCGTACGTTATTCCCGATCGCCGCCGCTGCCGCCGTCGTTTCTCGATCCCCTCGTAATTTCTTGGCGCGTATCCATGATTCCGTTATTATATTCCCCACTGTTTATATCGGCCAATTTTCAAAATTACCGTCCGATACCTACTTTCGAGGCGACCCGGAAACGAATCACCGAATACACCGCTATACATTTCTCATCGACTTTTTATCACCGATCCCTCGCCGCTGCGCGATCCCACGATTTTACGTTAATCCCACCGTTACAGTTACGTGCCCTCCCCCGGTGTGTGCGCGCCTTAAGAAAGCATGAAAATCTCGAAATTCATTAATCGTTATGATTTAACGCCGACGTGTGTTTACCGTCTATGTCGTACGGGCTTCATTTTTCAATTGTCACTCGCGGCTAACGAAGCACGGCCCAATCAGAGAGAGAGAGAGTCGCGGTAATCTGGAAATTAAAAGATCCAGCGCGTCTGCCGCGCACCTCGAAATCTTATCTCGAACTTTTAACGAAAATGTCGCCGGCTAATTGAATGTAATGGCATATTTAAACGGAGTGTGTCCCATCACGCCGCGATATGATGGTCGGGATAATTGATACGTCGACTCGCGTCGGCCGATAAATATCGGAGACATATTTCTTTCACGGACCATCAGTGTCGTGTTCTTCGTCCTCTCGCTCGCTCCCTCCCAACACATAAGCGACGATACCGTTCACCTTTAAATTACCGCGAGCCGTCGCATAAACTGCACTCGATAACCGCGGCCCGTAAACATTTGCGTTACGCCTTTGGCGGAGATGCGTGGCCACGCCGGAACACACAGCGGGCACATTGAGCTCTCATCGGTACGAGCCGCCATCCGTTGAATGGATGCCGGGCTGTTATCTGCCTTCTTAGTATCACTGTCCTTCTTGGTAATCGCCGTTGTTCCATTTAGTGGAACCGACAGGCGACCTTGCGGTTTGGATCGCGAAAGTGCCGATGGCATATGAAAAGCGCGGCGCATTGTCTTACGAGACGTTTCATCCCTTGTATCCCCTCTTTGCCCTCCAATTTTTCGCTCACCCACGCTCAAACAAGTACAATCTCATCCATGACAGAATCCTCTGGATCCTACAGGATTTCACTCTTACACTCGGCCTCCAGAGGATTCTCCCGTGAAAAGAGTAAGGAAAGAAAAAAATAAGAGAGGAAAATATTCTAAGCGCAGTATTCTTGAGGTTCGTCTTTTATCTACAAGTTTTGCTCTTAATAGAAGTTTCTTCCATAGTAAGAGGGCATTCTGCTTCAAGTAAATATATTTTTCTTGATTCAGAAGAGAAGTTCGAATAATATCTATTAAATTCTTTATTGATGGTCCACTTTTTTATGAGAAATATAATGATGCTCTTGCGATAAGGGTTTTCATTTGAAATATTGAATTGCAGGAAATGCACTGAGAGACAAAAAACGGTTGATCTAAATAAATTATAATAATAAAAAATAATAAATTATAATAAATAATAATAATAATAATAAATCTAATAAATTATAACTGTTTTTAAAAATTATAACCATATTTTCCATATTTTTTGCTCCAACGTGAAAGTGGTGGTAGTAACCTGCACATAAAAAAGGTTTTATTATCATTAACATTATAGTAGAATTTAATAAAAAAAAGTTTTCTTGACCACAATTTACAGCAATTATTTCTCTGTGATTGTAGTTACAAATACCAAACATTTTTCTCTCCGTGTAACATCTCGCAGCTAAAGTTTATTTCTTTTTTTTTTCCTTTGATTGTAATCACATTAAGAGTGAAAAAAGTTCGGTCAGATTGGATTGACCGATTGAGTCGATAGGAGCTAATCATTCACGAACCGTCGTAATCGTCGTAATTACCGAGTAGCCGTCGTCGTTGTTTGTGAACCTTCGCCGACGATCCGGCGGCAGCATTCGTAAATTTTGATCGTCGCAGATGGCTGGCCTGCCGTCGTAAAAGACATCGAAGATCCGAACGTTTTCACCGACCCACATCAGTTCCGCCAGGCTCTTCTTCGTATAAAAGCGGAATATACGCGAATATGTGGGCAAACGTTTGACTTAGTTGGCTTAGTTGTTTGTGAGTGACTAATAACGCGCACATGCATGTCTCTTCAGAGCAGAGTGTTTACCAACGCGCGACCGCGCGACGATACAGGTCAACTAATTAACATATTACGCGGTGCGCACTACTGTATGTGCACGACGTGACACGATCGTATCTGCGCGTATCTTTATGGCGACCGCCGGATCTCTCTCGCGCCGCACGCTCGCTGTGCGATTGTGGCGTACATCATGAATTTTTATTGCGACCGGACTTCGCTCTCTAACTGAAGTCAAGTCAGTCATTCGCGAGGCTCCACTATGGCGCGCGCTCTTTTCATATTACTATCAGGTTGTTGCAAAAGGTCCGTCGTGTTTGTCAAATAAAGTCTAAGGCGCAGTATTATTCAATTTCGCGAAGGATCAATATTTTTCGCGAATAAAAAATGCAATCTCATCCTTGGCGAAATCCTCTTACGTTGCGGCCTCAAGAAGATTCTTTTAAAACCAAAAGAAGGATATTCTAATCTCCTCCCCGCTCCGAGAAAAAAAGAACTTTAATTGTAAAATGCTGCAATCATTATTTTAAACGAAAAGTCTCGCTGAAAGAATATTTCTTTTTTGATAAAGAGAGGAATATTTATTACGTTTTAAATATTTTATTTGAATATTTATTACGCTTTGAACATTTTAAGAGGACGTATAAGAGGATTTCGTCAAGAGTGAAATTGGATCCTTTCGAGTGAATAAAATACACAACATCGAGTCTTGGTGTCTTTTCAGACATCTAATGAGAACTTCCCACTTTGCCCTTAACATCCAAATTTTCCACACAAAAGTTCAATCAAAAATTGACAAATCTCGTGCACTGACTTATTTTACGCGCCTAATATCCTCAAATATACGCGCAGTACACGCGCGACCCATCCGTGTGTTTTATATAAATATATACGCGATGAGTTCCTCACTACCCGACAGCAGTTGTCTCCTTATGCATTTTCATTGTTTTTCATTTCCAAGTCGTGCATTCCCCGCTGCCACCGGGGAAGTTTCCACGGTCGAAACTCGACCGTGTGAAACGCACCACCGGCGTCATTTTCGGCAAATTTACATAAAAACTGAAATATTTGAAAAACAAACCAGAATCTCTTTAGACTGCGACGGGCGTGGTAACGTGTTTCGAAGGGGACCCGCGACATACGCAGGAGAGAGGAAAGATGGAAAAAACCTGACGTCTCCTTTTTCGAGCGCGCCTCTCGCACGCGTAATCCGCGTAACCAGCTAATCCTCGCACGCGCACAATACGTTATTATTAACGTTTCGTTCGCACGCACCGTGAACATCCTTTCGCCGGTCGACAACCGGCACGAGCCGCATCCTGTTCCGATTGGCGGG
>NW_022639477.1:1599361-1615885 GCF_010583005.1 Odontomachus brunneus
GGTTTTCTTATCTCATATATATGCCCAGAAAGAAATTCGTGTCGCGGCGTCGTCGCGGATAAGACCTTCTCGGAAAGTGCGGCGCGACGTTCGCGCACGAGGCCGGTCTCTCATTCTTTATTCACCCTCTGGCCTTTTTAATATGCACGCTTTATGAACGCGAGTAACACGCGCGGGCTCAGTAACGTCGTGGAAAAATATATTGGCTCTTTATCGCGCGGACTTTTACGCAGCGGCCATGCGTCGCGGTTCACCCGATGGCGAAGTGGAACCGCGTGAGTAATTGTTTTTATGACGATTTTCCGAATGTGGCGACGTGTCTCTCGGGAATACGTCGTGTTGCGTCAGAAACGCTGTAAGACTTCGACAGACAGACGGACGAACGGACCTGAAACTGCCGCGTGAGTGTGATCGGAAAAGTTCCGTGGTAAAACATCATATTCCTTCTTATTTTTACTTAAAGTATTTCTTTGCTTATTCATAGCAAATGCAAACGAAAATGAGATATATTTGTATTCTTTTCCGCAAAGTTCTCAGAAGAGAAGAAATCTAGGGATATCCTTATTAGAGAAAAACTTCCGTGGCGGAAATCGCGTAGTCACTTTAAGTCACCACTGAAAGAGTTAAAGGCTCCTTCACAAAAAACATCATTCTAAAAAAGCGATTATTCAGTTTATCTTTCTTCTTTTGAAGAATGGTTATTTTCAACAAAAAATATTTTCTTAGTGACAGTCTTCAGATATAATCATCACAACACAAATTTAAGAAAGATGCATCATCATGTATTCAAATATATTCTCTTTACGACAATATTTTAAAGATTTCGTAGGAGAAAATGTTGATTCAACTCTTTGTACTAAGAAAATGATTGGTTTTTGATTTAATTCAATTATTTTTGGTTGAAAACACTCACTAGGATTCTCAGAATGTACTTGGAATAAATTTGATGCTTATTATAAACTTATGATAGACATGTTTGCATATAAACTCGTGAAATGATGAAGTGACAGTTGCTTGAATGCATTACGTACTTTTCTGTGTATGTGGTGGGCACCTGTCGCGGAACTCTTGATTAACGATGTCAGGAGTATGAAAACGCATACACACGCTAAAAATTCACATGTAAAATACATAGGAATAAAAAGATACATCCATAAAACGACACTTATAATCGATCAAACAAAATAGAACCTTTCCCTTTCGTTCCAATAACCCTTAAAGCCGTAAAACTAACGTGACATGACATGTAACATCTCTTTTTAACTTGTCTTTCCTCATGATTTTATTGCGTTAATTGCACGGTTATTGATTGGTTGTTAGAGGGAGGAAAATGTTTGGATCATTTTGTGGATTCGCTCGATCAATTGCAAATGCCATCTTATGAATACACACGGAGAAAAAATATTTGAAAATTTATTTGTGAGATATAAAGTTGATTTCTGTGAATATAAACTTTATATCTCACAAATAAATTTTCAAGTGTTTTTTCTCTTTCAAGTGTATTTTATTACTTCCATATATTGGCAGGGATTTCAAGCGTGTGTTTTCTCACTTCTGACGTTATAAGTCCAGATGGCCGCGCGCGTCGAGTATTCTCCCTAAGAGTCTTATGTATAATTGAATTGAATTTATTTGCCGAAACTCTAGCGCGCGTGAATTTCAGCGCGAAACTTGGAGAATCATATCGCTCTTCGTTAAACTACTGATTTAGTTGCCAAGAGAATCAACTATATTTAGAGTGAGGTTTAACATTAGATACGCATTTACATTGTATTAACATATCATTTCTCGGACAAATTCAGCAGCAACGGCGCCCTGCAGCGCATTAATGGTTCAATTATGCCAATGGCCTGCACATTGTTACAAGAAGCGATATTTGCGATTTGCATTCCGCGATTCGCGCCGATATCCTCACTGAATAACATTCGGTCGCGTCCATGTGTTTGTATGTATGTATGTGTGCATGCGCGCGCGCGCTTCAGTTTCCGACACGAACGCTCGGTTCGTTCAACTTTCGTTGAACTTTTATATTGGAATGATAGCGAGCGTTCCTCGCGGGAGCAGCGTCGAGTCCTCAAAATCCGTGAGAGCGCGATCCCCCTCTTTCTTCTTTTCATCGCGACTACCAGAATAAATTTGCGCGAGATTAATCGGTGAATACGCTCACGTCGCTTATCTGCTCGTATCGCGTTTTTGGAACACCTCGTATATCATTAGGGGGCGAGCACGTTCGTCTTGCGCTTACGCTTTAATGCACGAGATAACACTGTGGACCGAGGTCGTTGTCTACACGTGGCGCGGAAGAGTCGCTCTGATAAATTTCCGCCTTCGTTTACCCAGACGCGGCGGATACCGCGCGAGAGACACCGGGTACATTGTTCCTGCCCGCAAACCCCTTTTGATGCAGCTCGCAGGTGCGTCGCGGCGAAGGACGGACGCGTTTTTCGTCGCTTTTCCGGCGACTTGGTTGATGTCGTCGCCACTCGGCTGCCGTGTGTGGACATTAATTAAGTCGCTTCACAAAGCAGCACTCGATCCCAAAGCGATAACAAGTAATATATTAATACTTAATAATACGTCGCATAAGGTCATTCACTCGCGATGGGGTGTGTTGGCGCGATATCTCGAGACGTTCGGAAGTATACTCGGCTACTTTCAAGTCGGACTTCCCTCTTTTCCAACAGGTTGAGCGCCGTTCAATGTTGGGCATTAAACGATGCAAATTTTTTCGGAGACTAGACTACCGGCAAATCGATGATCAAAATTAATCGGCCGTCGCATAGAAAATCACAAGTAATTTCATCGATTGATGAAGTTGATTATTAATCAAACTTTATCAATCGATTGAGTTACTCTTGATCGCATATGATGTGACCATTGATTAATTTTGATGATCGATTTACCGATTATTTTAGTAAAGGGACACATTTTAACTAAATAATACTCAATATCGAGCGCCGCGACAATAATACTTCGCTCTATGTTTTACATTAAATTATATATAAAGTATATTGCAAGGTGGAAAAACATGCATTTAGAGTTACTTTTGTTCACGGTACCTTTGGTACCGTGAATTTCAAGATCATCAGTCAAGTTTCTGCGCAGTCAATGAAAATTAACGCGACAGTTAACGTGTGTTACTTACAATAGTTTTTTGCTCGAACATCTCACGATTCTGTCTCCGCATTTCTCTTACGATAAATGCATAAATGTGCAAACCTGCCCGGGGTTCTTCCTTGCTTACCGGGCCAATCTTACAGATCGCTCTGTGCGGCTCGATCGGAAATCGATCGCAAATAATTAAGAGCTGTGCCACCTCGGCGGCCGATTTCTGCTTCCTGACGATTAACTCATCAGGATGCCGATAATAGATGAAGATAGGTCGACGGCGCCCCCGGGGCTCGTTCTGATTACACCATTACCTACTTACGTTGCTACTAATCAACGCTATTACTAGTCGTGCGCGCGCGTATAAGTGTGCGTGCGTGCGGATACGTGCGCGTAATCGGTTTATCGTAATTAACATCTCGCGGGAGTGGGCGAACGAACGGAAAATTTCCGAGCTAACGGCCGTGAAATTCGTTCTAATCCGCTGCAATTTGGGAAATTGTGTGTTCCTAATATCGAGCTTTCGGCTTGTCAGCGATCCTCGGCCGCCCTACGCATGTCAATTAGACATTGTCGTTTCCTGCACTCAAGGAAAAAGCATGGTAGTAGAATATTATATGAGGGGGTGGGGAAAGGGTGACAGCTATGCGAGTTTTGTATGTAAAATTACGATATATAGTTTAGTTAAATATTTTGTAGTTATATTGCAACCAAAGCTAAATAGTTGCAAGAGCTTTATAGTCTCATGACTATTCAACTTTAGATGCAATGACTACAAAATGATTTTCTAAACTACACGCCTTAACTCTATATATGCAAAACTTGTATAGTTATATGTAACTTAATTAAACTATACCGAAAAAATATTAAAAAATTTATTTGCGGGATATAAAGTTTATTTCTGTAAATATAAGTCATTCTGAAAAGGACGGCTTATAAAAGACTTTCGCCAAAATTCATCTTCTCGCGCGAAAAATTGAAACAAGTGTCCCTGAAATTCTCTCTGGCCACGAATGACGAGTCGCTTAAGCTCGCTCGATCAGGTGGGATCGACGAGTGAAGAAAGTAATTTATGTTAATCCAAGCTAACGCGCATTAGATCGTGCTTGACGGTTATGATGAATGTCCCGTCATTGCGAGTTCGGTACTACTCGAGAACTGGTTTCAGAATGTTTCTAATCATCGGCGTCCGTTAGCCGCAGTGAATACTGTTAAAGCGTTCGGGTTGAATGCGCCATTAGTACTATCGATTGCATCTGCATCGGCTACCGGAAGTCGGCGATGGGCGAGATTAACACAATAGATACTTATCCTTCGTCGAATCGGATTGCGAAGCTCGATTTCATCGCGTCCCGCCGAATGTACCGAGCGTGCTGGAACGTGTCGAACATATCTCGCTGTACTTGACCGAGGTACTTGTGTCGGAAATGTAAATCTTGGTATCTCGAAACGAATACCGTGACGGAGAAGTCTTGCCGGGGGAAATCCGGGAAAAGACAACGCGCGCGCGCGGCGGTAATTCAATAGTCGTGCGACAATTTTCCCCGAGTTTCGCCTCGAGTTACCGCGGTTTGGTGGACACTCGCTCGTAATGGGACACTCGGTAGTCGTAGCTCGTACGCGTTCACGGTAATGCGAGGTTTAACACGACGCTAAGTGCGCGTCCGTATCCGAAATCCCCGCAGCATGCCTTGTTTGCAGAAGAGCACTACATGAAGTTTCGCTGTGCTCGCTCGCTGTGTTCGCGCGAGCGAGCGAACCGACACGCTTTCTGTTTTTACTTCGCCTTTGGAACGGACTCTGTTACGCCGCTCGGCCGAATAATAATTGCCTCGACTTTCCATTTCGAACGCGAGTGTGATGCTCGTCCGTCTAGTCAATAGCAGGAAAAAAGAAATTACCGATGGAACCCTCGAGAGTTTCCCTCTCCTTGTGCCGCCCTACCGATTTTTTCTTCCTTTATCTCTCTCCATTTATGCAAACGCACTTGGTTTCACCAGAATGATTTATATAATGCTGCTATTAACTTTTCAAATTTATAGTTTTATTTTGCGCGCGTATCTTGATGCCGCGCGCGTATTTTCCTTTTGCCATACGTTCTCTGTAATCTTATTTAAATTGCAAAATTCTCTACGCGTCTTGACTTTTCGTAGTGTTCTCTCTCTGTCTCTCGCGCACGTGCTCTCCTAGAACTTTTCGTTTTGAAGCACGCGATAAATTCCGCTCTATTCCGTCCTATTATCTTCCCGTCCATCTCTCAGTCTCTCTCTTTTTCCGCTTCTCGTTCCGCGCGCTGCTCCATTCCGCGTTTTCCCTCGTATTCCGGTTAGCAACCAGCAGCCATACGCTCCCCCATACGCAGCGATCACCTATCGATCGTACATGTCGAATCGCTGTTTAGACTTATCAGCGAATCAATTGACCGGTTCTGCGAACGCGGACATGGCCAACGCGCGTGAACGTCACGCTCATGGGGCGCCGATAAATTGGACCTCATAAATTGGATAGCAAATATCGAAGATGTAATAAGGGTCGATAATGCCAACTCGTTGAATACAAATCACATTTCCATCTTGGCCAATGGAGAGGCATTTATGCTATCGTATCTCGTTTTGTTTTCGAGTAAGTGCTCGCACGAAGACGGAATAAGATTGAGAAGATTCGATACGTTAATGAGTCAAAGATACCAAGGGAATTGCAGAAATTTATTATTATCTTCGTAAGCTATGAAGAGAAACGGCCTTGAGTGATATTTTAAAATAAAATTAATCAACTACTGTCTTAAATATTTGGACATACTCCGATTAGAATTTACTCCGAAATTGGCGCGAATAGTACGCAAAATTTCCTTGCTAATTTTTGCTGTGTACAATGAAAAAATATTATATCATCTTCAGCGAATTCTTCGCACACATACACACACACACACACACACACCCACGCACACATACTTATAATCGCATATAATCCCGTCATCATAAATAGCATACAGATTCATTTCTAACGTACTTTTCTCTTTTTTCAGGTAAGTGAAGCACTGCGATCGATTATTTGCCGTGGATAGCACATATGTATGTATGTACGTATTATTTAATCAAGAAAATATAATTTTATCTTTAGCGGAATTCTCTTATATATGGCATTAAGAGGATTCTTCTAAAACCAAAAAGGAAATATTCTAAGCACAATATTCTTAAAGTCAAAGAGAAATTTTGTCCTTTATCCACAAGTGTCTTGCGTTCTTAATAGAAATTTCTTTTAGTAAAAAGATGTTTCACTTCAAACAAATGTATTCCTCTTGATTCAAAAGAAAAAAAAGTTTAGAATAATATTTAGCAAATCTCCAATTAATAATTCACTTTAGAAGAAGAATATTCTTTTGGTAAGAGTTGTCGTTTTGAATATAGAATTACAGGGAATAAAATACCTTGCACCACAAAGTTCTTTCGTTTTCGAATATTTTCTCTCTGATTTTAGAAAAATCCTCTTGAAACTACATATAGAAGGATTCTGTTAAAAATAATATTATATTCGTTTAGGGGGTGCAAATATCTCTCCCAAAAATACTCGAATTTTTCAAATAATTTTCTCGCGAGTCGAGTCGTACACATCAACGTGCTGGGCTCGTGTGAGCTTAGGGACTTTCAAACGTGGCGCGTCGCAACCGCGTGATCGCGGTATGCAGGTACGGCGAGAAGGAACACCTTAGGTGCACCACGAAGGTGGGGATGCACCGAAGTCGGTGCATACACACGCTCACCTGTGCGCACATACGCGCACATTCGCACGTACGTCGCGTGCGAGAGAGCAGCTCAGCTCTCTGTCAGTCACGGTGAGATAGCAGTGTCGGTGGACTTACTCTCTTTTTCTCTTTTCTCTCTTTCTCTCTCTCTCCCTCCCTCTCTCTCCCTCCTCTTTTTTCGATGCGCTCACGTACACACGCATATATATTCGCGATGCACCGCCTACGCTTTGCGCATAATACCGCGTGTGTACCGACATAAGGCGGACACTCGTCGCGAATATTGTCTGTCGCGCCGGCTCGCGACGCGTCCAGTGTCGGGATGGCCATCTCATGGGCCCCGAGGATTAATTTACAAAGTTACTTAAGAAAATAAACAAATAGAGACAGAGAAAAAGACTGTATTTTCGATTGTATATTTGGTATCGTGTGTGACACCGTTTCTTTTATTTCTTCAAATTCCTATTTCTTCACATTACGAAATTGTAAAGGTTCGTGGGTCCGAAAAGAGGTCCACGGTCGACGAGCGGCAATCTGCCGACCTGGCGACCTGGCGAGTCCGACATTGCGGCCGTCGACGTATAGACGCGCACGGCATCGTATAGTGTGGGTGGGGGAATAATAGGCGCGCTTAGCTGTGTGTGCGTATAGGTGTGCGTCCGCGTGTTCACGATAGACCGGCTTAGGCAGAGGAGAGAGAGAGATGAGAATAGAGACCTGGTAGGGAGAGCGACAGGGAAGCAGGATAAAGAAACGATTAAAGGCTGTATCATACTGCGCGTCGGAGCTCGAAATTGTAAGAGCTAAAGTCGAAGAAGAATCGACTCTGCCCGAACTCGATTGAATTAATTGACGACTACTTATTCACCATCTCTTTTGTACCTGTCACTATATTTAATCCCGTGTACTCCAAATAATATAATATCATCTTTAGCGGAATTCTCTTATATATGGTCTCAGCAAGCTTCTTTCAAGATCAAAAAGAAACTATTCTAAGCACAATATTTTTAAAGTTAGAAGAAAAAAGTTCGCCTTTCACTTACAGTACAAGTCTTGTGACCTTAATAGAAAATTTCTTCTATTAAGAGGACGTCTTGCTTCATGTAAACATATTCCCTCTATTAAAGAGAAAAATAAATTGGAATAATATTTAGTATAGAGATAATTTCCAATTAATAGTTTATATTTTTCTCATTAGGAGAGGAACACTCTCGGTAAAATTTTCGCTGAAAATATAGGGTAACGTCTTGCAACTAGAGTTCTTTTTTTAGGTGTAAGAATATTTCGCTTTGGTTTTGAAAGAATCTCCGCTTGAAGCAACAGAATCCCGCTGAAGACAAGATGATATTTTATTGGATGTGTATTAATAATGCGCCGCGAAGTCGTTCGTCATAAACACATCCGGGGTTCTTTTCTGATTTTTCCCAATTTTTTTCTCCCTCATATGTCGCATTGCGACATTTTCGTTGAAAATGACACAATCCGCGCAGTGATCCGTGGTCCCATCGCAAATCATCGACACGACAGAGCCTTTACGCAGCCCGGCCGGGGACTGGTGTGCGTGGCGATCACAGCTGTAGTAGTAGCAGTAGTAGTGATAGTGTGTGTGGTAGCGGTGCCGGTGGTGATGGCGATGGTGGTGGTGGTGGTGGTGGTGGTGGCGGTGGTAGTGGTGGTAAGTGGCCGAGTGCGCGCGGGTGTGCGTGCCGCGGAGCGGAGCGGAGCAAGAAAGTAAGTGGGGAGCAACGGCAACAGCAGCCTCGGCACGCACACGGGCAACGCGCGCGCGATCGGCACGGCAAAGTGGTGGAAGAGAGGCACGACGGAGCGGCGAGGTGGCACGTTATAGTAGTGCGGAGAGAAGCGGCGCTCGGTCGGAGCACGGCACACACTACGCGAGTCTATCGCGAGTTCCCGAGAGAAGCGAGCGAGCGAGTGATTGCGGTCGTCTTCTCTGCGCGTCTTCGCCGCGTGGACGCCGTCGTCGTCGTCGTCGTCGATCGCGTGTTCGTCGCAGTGATCTCTCCGCTCGTGCGAGCGCGTTCAGTGGAATAAGCGACGAGAATCGTCCTCTCGCGTCCTTCTCGTGGATTGCGCAACCGGTGCTCCCCCTTGCGTCTTGTTCCCTTTCAGGATGGGTTAAATTCGTGCTTCGCGAGTGTCCGCTAATACCAGTGACGCGACGTGACGTGACGTGACGTGAGGCGACTGTTTCTCGAGAGGATCGAGAACGCGCGCACGGTCAGATCGTCCCAGCGACGATCCCCGGCTCTCGACTTCGTCCTTCGTCCTCTCGCGTTTTCTCCGGAAGGGAGCGAGACGGCTGACAGAGAGCGGCGCATTATAACCGCCGTCGCCGGACTCGTCGGCATTCTGGAGTCGTCTGCTGACCGCGCGTTCAGGGCGAATGAACTGTGCACGGCGATGATAGTTCTCCACGGAGCGGCGATGCGCGAGTAATGAGGGAGCTACGTGACCGACCGAGCACGACCGGTGGAGATAGAGAAAGAAGAAAGAGAGAAAGAGAGAGAAATATATATATATATAACCAACCTCGACCTCTCGCCAAGCGTCGAGTGCTGTGTAGCGTGCGGTAAAACGTCGTCCTCGTAGTCGTTGTTGTTGTTGTTGTTGTGGTCACGTCACGCGTAGACGAGTGTCCGACCGTCCGAGACGTGTCGTAGGGAGAAGTCTGACGATGAAGGGAACCTAGTATTATTTAGTAAGGCTGCAACACTGGAAACGGAGTACCTTGTAACTTACCAAATAGCAAAGCCATTAGCCGGCGTTCAAATAACCCTTGCGACAATCGCGGCGCGATTTTCGATTACTTTAATGAACTCACTTCGACTTGAGGCTTGAGGCCCGCAGCAAGATCACGAATCTATTCGACGAACAAGATCGCGCGGCTGCGGAGCAGCCAACGAATTCGAACGCGCAACAAGTTGAAGGAGGAGAAGCACGTGGTGTGCTGAAGAACGCGCAGCGCGCGCGAATCAATTACAGTGACCATTCGTCTGTCCTTACGTAAGACCTGGTGACGTGCACAACAGGCGATAACTTTTGATCGTTGCCGTTGTCGTCGTCGCTGATAAGGAAAGTCCGCGAGAGTCCGCGAGCAGACAATAGGTCGAGAGAGTGGTCAACCGACGATAGCGATTCGCGACGCGAGCACATCTCGTTTGGCAGTCGCGAGAAGTCGCTCGGTCATATCTCTCCCCTATCGCGCTCCGGCTGCACCGAAAGTCTTTGCGTCGAATCCTCGGGATTCACGATCCGCGACGAGACCATCGCGATCGAGAAGGCGATCGAGTGCCTTCGATTATCCCGTCGGCGTCGACCGATGTAGGCGACGTTGCTTCAAGTGCCGTGATAAGCGCCCTCAATCGTTCAGTGCGTGAGATATCGGCGGGGAGTCGCCCGGGCTCCTCTTCGTCGAGGAGCCGTCGTCGCCGCGGGGATTGAAAGAGCGGCGAATTCGGGACACACACACACACACATATATATATACATATATATCCACGGACCCGACAGCGGATCTGGCTCTCTTTCACGGTGTGCCAGGCGCAAGCCTTTGAATGACCTTCGTATTCTGCGGCTTCGTCTTCTTCGACTCGTCCGACGAGAAGACGAGACAAATGCCGGTCGCTTCGGAGGACTGGGTGCCCCACCCGGCCAAGATAACCAGTTCCATCACCACCGTCAAGGGTGCCACCATACAGAGCACGACGACGGCCTGGATGTCACCCTACAGCAGAACAGCGCCGCCGGATCGCGGGGGACCTAACAACAACAACAACAACAATAACAACGGCGTGGTTATATTGGACGGATGCAGGCCGCCGGCGGCCACCACGGCCAGGAGGTTCTTCAGGTGGTTCAGCAGGCTGGGGCAGCCGCCGATGGGCAAGTCAGGTAAAGAGAGAGACGTGGATGAAAGGAGAGATCGTACCGACCGCGCTCGGCGTCGTGATAAAAGCCACAATACCGGGACGAGCCCGAGAGCGTAGGTTTGTGTTTATTAGCGCGAATTCAGCGCTAAACACGGCCGTTCGATTCTCAAGCCGAGTAGGTAACGTGACCTTCGCGTGAGCAAATGCGACTTAGAATCATGCCACATCGAACGCCGAGCGTTCTTAACTCTTTACAGCTCGGATATCGATTTCCTTCGAGTGGAAATGCCTGAAATCCTGAAGGACGCTCCCGACGGAGAATTCTGTCCGAAAACAATTGACCAAAAATAGACCGAATAAAATTAACCGAGAAATACGATTTTCCGAATGTATCATCAATTATGTGCACTCTCATGTTTGCACGTGTCCTCTAGAACTGTAGGAAATTTAATGAATTTTATAATTGTGATAAAACGAATGATAAGAATGTCAACCTCGTACTTTAAGTTAACATCGAGGAGAAAATGAAATTTGTTCACTTTCGTTCGCGCACGCGAGCAACTTCACATGACCTTGAGTGTCAACGATTTTGCTCTGCACACGATCGCTACATCGGTTTTTTCAGCGGGAAAGTTATTATTCCGCGGGTTGGGACGAAGAGTATAGCTCTATGTAGCTCGAATGGATCGATAATACATATCGACGGAACCATTATTTTGCTAATAGAAAAAATATTGGGGAGGACGCAAAGTTAATTACGTTAATTAAGTTACATGAACGTACAAAACCGTGTACATTAGGCCTTAAAGGGTTAACCCAAAGCTGCTCTCTTTCTCTTCCTCTTTTCTTCCTTTCCTCCTTCTCTTTAATTAAAAGTGCACTTTTCCACGAGACAGCGCGTTGATTTATGACGTATGACAAGGCCATGACACACAGGAGGAACTTTTACCGTTTTTCTCCGCTTGATTACATATTATGTAACAGCAATTAGCATGTCACAGCGTACGTTCCCGTCGGCAAGGAGACGGTCGAAAGCCGCCGAATGTGTCGTACCGTAATCGACCGTGGCGTTTGTGGGATCGCGCTGGTAGGATTCGTGCGACGAACCGGTAGAGCAACTCGCGATTGTTTCGAATCGCTTAGATCGCGCTCCTTCTCTCTCACCCTCTCTCCTCTCTTCTCTTCCCTTCCACCCCCTCTTTCCCTCCCCGCACGACCCCTTGTCCACGTGTTACTGTTAGTCATCGCAGGTGCATCGTACGTGCGGTAGTTGCCGTTAATAAAAAGAACATGTTCGCGAGGCGAATACGCGCGCGTAGTAGTAATGGGTAATTGAGGAGAAGCGCGAGCGTATACGCACGCATACACGCACGAGCGCGCGCGCGTGCGCCCACACACACGCAAGGAACGCGCTCGCGCGAATATACGTACGCGAGAGCGCGGTGCAGCGCGTTAACGGTTCTTCTGCTACACGGATTTCTGGTTTTCATAATATGTATACACGGTCGCGGTCGCGTTGTTGCCTCGTATTCCATATGGCGCCGAACAAAGAAACCGGCCGCGGATCTAAAACTGAGTGACAAATGAGCACTTGGATCGAACAGGTTTCACGCGACGCGACGCGACGCGTAGCAGGCGTTTGAACCTTGTTATCCCGCCGGTTGTCCAACGGGCCACAAGTGTGCGTCTGGTTGCTTCTTCGATTCTTTTCTCGTTCCTCCTCGTTTCGATGTACACGACAGTCGCGTGACGCGCGCGAGACACTACTTTATAATACCGGTAAATAGTCCTCGCTCATCCGCGGTTATATCGCGTAGTCGCGACACGTCGTGTCTCCTCGTCGCGTAATTTCTCCCACGTACGAAAACGCGAAACTCGACGCGTCACGACGCGCTCGTTACGCGTATTCCAGCCTCGAATCCGTGTCCGCGTTTTTCTCCCCGCGGGATCTTTATGAAACATTAATACTCGGCTTATTATCGCATCTCTCTTTCTTTTTTCCGGGCCCGCCTACGCGGCCGCGTTTGCGTCTGTTAACTCGGACTCTTGGAAATCTCGCATGGCCGCGCCACTCTCGCGAAATTTATATCGAATGACTAACGGCGCATTAACGAGCTTTTCGCGTTTCATACATATACACACACACAGCTCTTGGTAATAATAATTGATATCGTATATCTTACGCGCCTCGCGCGCGCGCGCTGTTCAGAAGTTCCGCGCTGGGCGTAAAAGAAATCGCCTAATTAAATTTTATCGACAAAGCGTAAAATGAGGATTACCGCCGCCGCCTTCGGCGCGGAGGCATTAAAATTCGCACAAAGCCGCTGTCTCTTCAGGCGGAACTGAGTACACGTATAACACACGTGCCACATTCGAGACCCGGCATTGATTTTACCACGCGCTTCGTTGAGCACACCTTCGAGAATTAGGGTCGAATCTCCTATACCTATGCCCGAATAATCGTCGATATTTAGAAAACAAGCGGCGCTCCACAATTTGCTGCTCGGCCGATTTCGGAAAATACACTCCCCGTCTCATGGCCTGCAACGAAATCGCGAGCGCGTTTCAGACCGATTGAAATTGAATCACGTTCGCGAGTCTCGTTTTCGCGCTTTTCAATGTCAGCCGAATGACCAGATGCGATGTAAAAATTAGTGAGGCGAAAATAACACTCCCCGCCTGCATGCTCTAACATGTGAACTTATTGGCAGGCTCTGCTGCAGACAAAGATAGAATATGTCTATTTTCTGCCTCTTAACGTTTGCATCACGACAGCCGTAGCGCCGCATAGTTTTTACAGACGCGATGAGCTCTACGCTTGTATCCGTGCCGAAATCTCGCCAATTCGATTGCGCAACGCGGAAGGAAATCAGCCGGGGGAGGATTTAGCTAACGGTAATTCTTCTTCGTTATTTGAACGCGTGCGCTACAAATAAAGCAGGAAAGGATCCGTCGAAATTACCGGAATGGAATTACACGAATTCAATTTCTCAAGGCTGAAATACCAATTCCCTTTTTATTCTCTCAACGAAATCTGAATATTTTATTAAACTCTTGCATTCGCTCTTATTTTTGCTTGCTCTTGTTTTTGCGTGAAACAAGCTCAAAATTTATAATTGAGTAAGGTGAACACATAAAATTGATCCAACACATTTCAGCTGGTCTGATTTGACCTTTCGACTACAGGTGAAATTACTCGCATTACATATGCAGTTAGATAAAACTTTTAAGTAGTTGAAGGGAAGGATCTATATAAAATTACGTTTCTCAATTCGCCTAGTCTCTCTTACACTCTTGACCAAATTCAATAGTTTGAATTTTCCTGTGTCAGATTGCCAATCTGACTCTACTTTTTATTCGATTTGATTCGATTGCAATTCGCAAAACTCGCATAACCTCGACACTCATTTCGTTTTGCTTGATTGCTCTTTTCGGGATGCGTTGATGTGAAATTCAAAATAGCAATTTAAAGTACGATAAAGTAATCCACATTCACGCATAACGCGTCCCGAACAATTCCGAGGATGTCCGATGGATTGTAACGAACGTAGGTTCGCGCGGGCCTACTTTTTATTTATATTTCGCTCAAACGGTACAAGTTTCGCCTCGTGATTTACTTCACGAGACTCATAACGCTGAGGCACCTTCGCGGCGCTTGGAAATCGCCGTTCCAGGCCGATCTTCGTTCCGGCATGCATTTCGTGGCTCGCAAGTGGGTCGTGCACGTGACGAAACACAAATCGCGCGATTGCGAGCAGGGCTCGATAATTCACAGCCCACACGTATGCGTCGAGTGCGTGTTACGGCGGGCCGTGCGATTTCTCGAGTGTCGCAACACAACGACCACGACGACGAGAGGCAGCAGGGTCGGTAAACTCTATGGCGTTTATCAAAACACGACGAGGGACATATCTATTCGCCGACTGACTGACGCAACGCTTCGACTGTTTCGTTAAATCCTTACGTTTCACGACCACAGCGAATCAGCCGCGGAATAATTTCTTCAGCGGTGACTTCAAATCACTATGCCCGATTTCCCCCAAGGCGAGAGGTTTTTTTTTAAATAAACATGTCGAGATTTTCTCTTCCCTTTACTGTTATTTCTTGTAATTTTGAGGCCACTTCATCTTAATACTTTTCATCTTAGTACTTTTTCATATAGAATGATAAGTAAAATAGTAAAATTGATTGTTGTCTAGAAAAACATACAGAAACTTTAAATAAAATTTTGTGCATTTTACAGATTTGTATGTAAACCATGTTGTTGACCAGTGTGTAAACATTAATATCACTGGTCTATTTCTTTTGTCATTCTACATACAAAAGTATTAAGATAAGGCGGTAGAAAAGTGAATAGTTTATGAAATATCTCTTATATTTTTTGTATTAAAAAGTGATAGAAATGAAAAAAATCTGAGGAAGTATTTACTTTTCAATGATCTTTATCTCAGTACTTTTATATGCTGAATGACTTCTAGAGGAATTGACTTATACCGAAAAAACCATATAGTTCCATTTAAAAAATTGAAGTTGATCTTGGCAGGGCTTTCCAAGCTCATTCCAGGATCAAATAAATATTATCATTTTTTCCCTTCAATATACCTTCCTTTTGTTAAAAACATTTTATCTCTGAGATACCGAGTTGTAAAGACTTATGTGGGGGACCACCCTGTATATGAATTGAAAGAATACGATAGTTCAAGTAAATCCAAAGCAATTGAGTATTTGGCCACGAAACTTCTCCGACTTACCGCTTAAGAGGTCAATTCATTCGGCAACGAATCGCGTATCGACTCTCTGCGCCGGTTGCGAGCGCGCGCACACACACACACACACACACACACACACACACACACACACACGTAATTAATCCCGCGCTGCGTCTCACCCTCGCTCGCGCGACCCAACCAAGTCCGTGAATCCGCATGCTTCGCGTGTGTACACGAGCCGTACGTCGCAATATTCCCGAGATTGGTATTCTCTCGCGGGGCGGCGCGGCGCAATAACTGGGCCGGAAAGAGGATGAACCGTAAACTCGATAAATAAACATTAGACCCGGCGGGCAAAAGCAGGCCGCGCCGCCGGCAACACCGTGGCACCGGCATTCGCAATAATCGTCGACGTGACGTCGAATCGCGCGTCGATTCGCTTAGCATAGCGCCACTTAGTATGGTGTCGCGATGCCGGAGTGGCAGGTTGTGGTGTGAGCCGAGTCTTTCACGGCTGGATCATGACGCGCGAACGGGATTGTGTTCTGCTGGATGGAATTGTAGGATCTTCACGCTAGCCGCGCGGACGCCCGCGCGGCGACGGAGATCGCTATGCGTTAAAAGTAGGCTGCGGGGCCGACCGTGCCGTACGGAACGTCTCGTTGGCTCCGAAGCAAAGAACTATACAGAGTGGACCAGCTAATGCCACGGGCGCTACAGTGTACATGGAGATATGATACTGTAGTAAGAATTGCAACCAAATTTTTGTGACCCCTCTTGGGACCACCGCGCGCAATTGTGATCGGAAGTCATTACGCGTTTGTTTAGAAATGTTACGCACGCGCTTGATTCTTTGCTGCAAAACTGTTGCAACTAAGAGGTAATTGTCCTGACTAAATTAATAAGAAAGCAGTTTTGCTTTTATTAATAAGTAATTAGTGAAATTACAAAGGAAATTGACGTTTATATAAAACTTTGATTTGGCAGCGGTCGAGAAATAATAAGAAATATAAATATAAATTATATATATATATATATATATATATATATATATATATATATATATATATAT
>NW_022639477.1:1615907-1622147 GCF_010583005.1 Odontomachus brunneus
ATATATATATATATATATATATATATATATATATATATATATATATATGTATATATACATATACTACTGTGTCCAAAAAGACCAATTTAAAATTTTTTTTTTTAATCTTTATTATTCCAAATCTATTTCGTCGCCTTCAAAGTAATCCCCCTCAGACACAATACACTTATGCCAACGTTTTTTCCAACCCTCGAAACAGTTGTTAAAGTCGATTTCCGGAATGGCTTTCAAAGCTTTCTTCAATTCAGCTTGTATCTTTTCAATCGAGTTAAAACGGTGTCCCCGGAGCGGTCTTTTGAGTTTAGGGAATAGCCAGAAGTCACATGGTGCTAAATCAGGTGAATATTGTGTTTGTGGAACGATATGGGTCGAATTTTTAGCGAAATGGTCTCGAAAAACCAATGCAGTGTGAGATGGCGCATTATCGTGATGCAAAAACCAAGAGTTGTCTTTCCACAATTCCGGTCTCTTTTTGCGAATAGCTTCACGCAAACGTCGCATAATTTGACACAGATGTCTGTCACAGTGCTACTAATTTAGAAAAAAAATATTTCTGATATTCGATATACCCGCGCAATTTAACTTTAAAATTGGTCTTACTTTTTGGACACAGTAGTACACACACACACACACACACATATATAATTAATAAATATCAATTATAATTTTAATGAGATATATAAAGTAATGCTAGTTGTACCAGTAATTGAGTAATATTACAAATTAGGGCAAAAAGAAATATTTTTTAACAAAATTTCACGGCACACATACAGGTTCTCTTATTGGCTTTTTCCTTCCTTTTACATCAAATTAAATATCAATAGAACTTCTACTTTTACTTTATTTTTCTAATAATTATCTCAGTTTGCATTTATAGTCACAAATAGCAAGCTCTTCTGTCTCAGTGCGCGCCATTTCGAGGAGGAAGTCTCGCGGTCAGGAGTAATTTTAGATTGATATTTTTCCGACGAAAAAATAACGTAAGACTTAATTATTTCTCTGCGATAGCACTTGAAAAAATTTCGTGAAACAATTTTCATTGCTATCATGTGGAGCTCTATTGGTCTTTTCAGGCAGCTGTGCACTTTGAATTTTCGGAAAAAGATGATTGTCCCGCGTCTTGACTTGCGGCTGCTTTTCGTAACTTCGATTTTAAGTTGATCTCGCGTGCGCGTTCACTACTTAGCGTTGATTACGAAACAGGGCGCTTGTTAGGTGTCTTCCAATTTGCAGCGGCGGGAGCTTATGTTCGCCGACAAGGTCGGGAAAGCGCGGGTCCCGGATATATGGCGGCAACTGTTAGATCGAGCGGAAACGCTTGCGGGGTAATTAAAGCGCGTTCCACGCCGCCGCAGGTTGACCGCTCATTGTCACCTGTCGGCTGCCATTCGCACCTGTCGGCCGGCGGCCGGCCGCCTGACCTCTCGTCGTTGAAATGGGCCATTGAATTACGTCTTGGAATTATTCATCGCGTTCCCGTAGTCGTCCCTGTGACCCCAAATTGTTGCGGAAAAACAGCTCACCCTTGGGGCGCGAATTGTGCTCGCGCGACTTCGGAAATATATATCCGAGAATCAAGTATAACATAATCAATAATCGCGAATGGCGTCACGGCCGTTTCCAGATTGAAAGCGCGCATCTGTCCACAAATCTGTCGAATTGTTCAACAGCCGAGACGCGGCGAGGCCGATATGAAAAAGTCGTTAATCACAATTACCGCGATTGCGGAGCGCAAAATGAACGTAAACGGAATGCGTGCCTTGGGAATGCGGTCGCGATGTCGAGTGTGACGTCGCCGAACTTATCGCCGTGGTGGCGCAACATTTCGAAACTCTGGTGCCGCGCCAGCCAACGACACACCCGGTAGATACTCGTCATCGTCGTCGTCGTCGTCGTCGTGGTAGCTGCCGTTTGCGCGACATGAAGCATCGCACACATGTACACGCGCGAGCGAGCTTTCGCGAGAGCGGTCGATTTGTATGGCGAGCCGCGTTTCGTGAACTGCTCTTGCCGACGTTTTAGCGCAAGCCGAGCCCCGTGAGTGTAATACGTAGCACGAGGGGCTTTTTAACGACGGCACGTTGCCGGGCGTTGTGCAATTCCGGGCTCATTTGAAACACGGTGACACCGGCGGGCTGGCGGGGCCGCAGGCGAGGTCACGTGCAGCCGCCGTGACTTGTCTCGCGTGTGACGCGAGTGCGGCGATTCGATTGCCGTCGCGACCGGGAAAACCGAGACGGATTTAAACCCGATCGATGTCGTCGGGTTCTTTCACCTCTCGTGGCCCGAATTGTTTTCGACTTTTCTTCTCAACCGCTCTCTCTTTCTTTCTCCCTCTCTTTTTTTCTCTCTCTCTTTTTTTCATTTGCTTTTACATCAATATTTTAGCACTTGACTGATGCGATAATACACGATTGCGCGGTTACGTGGACGAGTATATATTATGAATATATTAACACATCGCTACCAGCGTCAGCGCTGTTTGACAGCGCGATGCTTTCTCTTTGTACGTTCACATAAACGAACCAAGTCTCTTTTACACAATTACGTAAACGAAATACACAGTGGGCTGCTAGGAAGGGAGTTTCCCCAAATGATGAACCGCGATAACCAAACAGTGGTGGGCATATTAATCGAATAAATCTTTGTTCGGTTAAAATAATCGGCGAATCAGTAATCAAAGTTAGTCAATCGCGTCAATGATAAATAATTTCATCGATTGGCGAAATTAATTATTAATTAAACTTTAGCGTGATTGATTAGACATTGATTAACAATTAATTTTATCGACCGATTAAATTACTCATGATTTTATATATATATATGTGACGGTTATGATTAATTATATTTATTGGTTTGCCAATTATTATTTCAGTAAAGGAAAATATTAACATCCAATCCGAATGCCCAAACTGTAGCAAACGTACTGACATATATGTGAAGTTGGTTTATAAAATTAACTAGAACAAAGTAGACTCGGCATAGAACCACAAAGAATTAATCCTTCTCGCGGTCTCAAACTAACGAAACGGTTCGTATCTCTTGATAATTCCGGAACTTGACTCTAGCCACGGCTGATGGGTGTCCGTCGTCGTACTTGGTCCCCCTTCTTCGTGTCGTCCGGAGTGGAGGAAAATAGAGCGCGCGATTCGACATGATTGCGTAAGATTTAGCGCTTAACGTAATGATCTTGCTGTAACGTGACGGTGACGATAAGAGCGAAACCTACATGTGGCGTTAAGCGCGCGTTAACGCGGGACGACGCGACATGATCCGAGTTTATTATTTCTCTCGTCGTCTAGCCACTATCAGGGGCCCCACAAAGGTCATTGCCTCGTAATCTGCCGGAGGGGGGGGAAATTACGCAGGTGCCTGGAAGAATTCATCGGCTGTCGCTGCCGCGGCGACAGACGTCTGCCTCGCCGTGCACGCTGCATGCACGAGTCTGCACGTACGGGATCAGAGTGTGCGCGTTGGGAGGAAAACAGATGATTAAAATGGACAATAGTAAATGCGAATGCTTCAATTTTCTCAACTAAAAGAGAAAAAAGGGAAGAAAACCTGGTATACGATATGAATGTTGTTTGAAGTGATATTTAACCCTTTCGCGTCACGTGCGTCTCGTGAACTTGAGAAAGAACTAAAAATTTCAGATACATTATTCTTGCGATGTCAAAACGTGTCTACTGCAGCTATACTTTTAGGCATCCATATATTACAAACGAGATTTAACTATTACTATATAGAATTTTGCTGCTTACTTTCCTTTTCCGTGAATAATTTTGAATTTCCTATGTACATAATTTCCTATAATTCTGTCCTAATATTCTAAGGATATTAGAAGTCGAAAAACTAATTAAGTCAATAATTTTACCTTTTTTATTATTGACCTCTCTCTAGTTATATAGTTAGTTATCTAACTAATTTGTCCTTTTCGCGCTCACTTCTCCAAGGCGCTTCAAGACGTTTATCTTCTTTCTGTAAATTTTTTTACTTTGTACTTTACAATATTATTTATTAATAGTTTGTTTCCGAAGTCGGTTTTCTTTTAAGTCGATTAAAAATAGAAGTTTTGTCTTGTATCTGGAGATGTTCTCGGACTTTCAAAAGACTAATGGAATAACCCAATTTCCAGGTCACCTGAACGAACCCGGATCATGACACTAATCTAAGAAACATGTAGATAACATACTGAACAAATTAAAAAGAGTTCCATTTCAATATCTCTAACAGTTCTCGAGTTATGAGGGAATGTACAAACAAACAAACATACATACACACGAGACAAACTAAGAACTTTCTTTTTTTCGAAGAATCTCGGGTAGAAAGAGCAAATATCTCGTTAATTCATCTTTTTCTCACAAAAAGAGAAAGATCAACATGGAAGGGTTAAACAATGATTCGATTTCCGCGTATTGTCCCGTTGCGTAAAATGAGATATCGTTGAGGCCGCCGCTCTGTGTTCGTCTTGTGAAATACAAGTCGACTTGCGCCGCGCACGTGGCGGTTTGCTCGAAACCGATCGACCGTCGGAAAAGTTACAGTGAGCAATTCCAAGATGATCACGGGGTGACGACAAGATTACAACGGGGTTAAGCAAGGGTCAAACAAAGTACTTTATCTACTAATATTTCAAGTGCAATCTCACTGGAGATACATGCATAAATACTTCCTTCTTTTCGTATGAAGTATCTATGCTGAACCTATTTGGAACTTAATTTAATTAATTTTTCGTCTCCGTTCCACGTGAAACACTCGCACCAACGAGCGGATGCATTCATGCCGCGTGCATACTCAATCTCGCAATGCGCCTCATACAAGTGCAGACGTGACTATGTGACCGCAGAAAAGTATGCTCGTCTCCGCGAGAACGGGCTGGATTTCCTTGAAAATCCTTTAGACCATAACAACCGCTCCGCGGCGGCTTTTCCTACTCCACTCGCGGTCAGTTGCGGGACAGTTTAACGAAGATTATCTCTTCGTTCCGGGAAAGCGCAATTTCGCCGCCGCGATGATTGTCCGGTCTCTTCATTCGCTCCGTCCGCGTGTAAGATCTTCTCTGCCGGTAGGCAAAGGACACTCCACTAATAATTCATTCGGTCGCGAGTCTCGGTGACAGTTGGAGGTCAACAATAAAGTCGGAATCGATTGTAATCCTGTTGGCACTACAATTACTTCGGAATTGCTCACCGTGACTTTCCCGCGAACAGCCACGTGCGCGGCGCGAGTCGACTTATATTTCACAAAGCGAGCACAGAGCGATATCTCATTTTACGCAACGGGATAACATGCGGAAATCGAACGATCGCATCACGCCACGTTCGGAGCGTCACCTTCTAGATTTACACTCGGCAAGAAAGCGAAACCGCGATCGTTTCCGAGGCACGTGCGCGTAACGACGTTTCGAAATTCCGGATGGGTCCGTCGAACGCGATTTTAGCGTTCAGATTAGCTCGCTCGATAGCCCGCGGCAACTTTCGCGGGGGATTACGAAAAAGCGGACGAGTAAAAAAAAAGAAGGCAGAGAATAAAGAAATCAGAGAAGGAGAGAAGAGGAGAAAAAATAGAATGAAATATGCGCGCGCGCCGGCTTGAACAATCCGAGTCTCTCCGTTTCTCGTTGCGGCTCTCGTTGCGTGGAAAATATCCGAAAGGGAGGAAAGGAGAGAGCGCGAGAGCGCGCGGCCGCGAAAGAAAGAGATATCCCGCCACCTCCCACGCGAGGTCAAGGATTACGCGCGGACGGCTATTATTTGTAATCCGGCTCCTTCTTTCTCTTTCTCTCCCGCGAGGTCTACTTTGGCAATCTGTAAACGCCAAGTCGCGAACAAAGCGTCCATTGTCGTGCCGCTCGTGTGCGACATACGCGGCGCGAGATTGCGCTTCTCGCGCGGGCTCTTGCGATCCGTCGTTTGCGAAACACCGTCTCTCGTTACGGCGCGACGAAGGAAGGATAACGGGCCGACACTGAGACCGGCCGTCGCGTTATTTTGCTCTGTGCGTGGCACAATGTCGAGCAGACTGGCTCAAACGGAATTTGAGTGACTCGTTCCCGCTCACCGACTCTTTTATCGAGCGCGTTGATAACGCGAATGTCGAACAAAACAGGCGGTTCAGTTCTAATCGAACCTGAGAAGTGTGACACTCGATCATTGCAACATATCAGAATGCTTATTTTCTCATCATACATATTTAAAATAAACAGTAACAATTTAATTTCTCCCTCCCATCCCCCCCCCC
>NW_022639477.1:1622174-1629032 GCF_010583005.1 Odontomachus brunneus
CCCCCCCCCCCCCCTCTCTCTCTCTCTCTCTCTCTCTCTCTGTCTGTCTGTTGTGTATTTGTATACATGGAAAAAAGCTAGCTGCAAGAATCTGTATATGTACAGATTGTATAATTAGCTAAATCTTGTTGTAACATGCACTAAGAGAACAAATATTTCTACACAAAGAGAATTTTATAGTATTATATAAGATTTTGTAACTGAGGAATCTCTCTCTCTCTCTCTCTCTCTCTCTCTCTATCTCTCTCTTTTTATTGACATTCTCTGCAGCAATTATCTTTTCTCATCTCTTATATGCTACTTATATATTTTAGGAATTAAAATATGTTATTAAAACACTGTGTTTCTAGCAAAATCTACTGTATTTCTAGCGAAATCTACCATGTTCCTTAGCAAGACAAATCTTACTGATAGTCTATCTTTATGAGCTACTAAAAACGTAGTAAAATTGAAAAGAGTTCATATAAGAAAGAAAACTATAATATTCTCTCCGTGCGAGAAACAAAAATTATTTATTTACCGGGTACTAATAGCATATTTGCTTATACATTGATATAAAATATTTTTCAGATAAGAAGATATACATTGACGTAAAGCCTTAGTTTTCCATGAGCAGTTGTTTATTCTGTTTAAATAAAATAATTTATATTTGAGTAAATTTATTATTAGTACCTCTATTGAATGAATATTTGTTTATTTCCCGGATATTGTCTTTCTTCCTTAGTGTATGGATATTTAAAAGTATAGCAAGCCATTATTAGTTGTACGATTAGTAAAATCTTTTTTTCTATATACATTTTGCCCAATAGAATTCGAATACTCGAAGAATTCGCTGTGTGAAACTGTACTCCATTTTATTTCTACTTCTAAGGATCGCGCATGACTTTTCCCCCGATGAACTTGGGAATGTCTGGATGTCCTGGATCCAATAAGAGAATTTATCTTCTGAGAATTGCTGGCGTACAAATTCTCCTATTGCATACAGGTGCGTTGCGAAACTCGTTGAAAAAAAAAAAAAAACGTTGTAATCTTTCTTCCACCGCGTCTATACAATTACATTGTCTCTCTCAGAACTTAGCATTCTTCCTCGTACTGCGTCTTTACTTTAATTCGTGCGTTTAATTCGCTTATTCTTGCGTCACGTTTAATTGCAAGAATTCGACAGGCGCTTTCGTACACGGAGTTGCGCAACAAAGATTTCGTCTCGACGAAAGATATCGAGCGAGCGTCGTTCGCTTTCAAAATGAGCAGAAATTCGCGAATATAATGCGCACTCGTTAACGACGTCCTCGCTACCGCCGCCGTTGCCGTTGTTATTTCATAACGGGACGCTAAGCCGCGGAACCGTAGTTAGAGACCGGCTTCGTGTGGTCGCACGATTATGTCGTAAATCACGCACGGGCGTAACGTCGCTCGCGGAAAATGGAAGCGCGGAAATGCGGACCGAGGAAACTGTCGCCGATGGCTCGGCGAGTCAGGTGAGCGATCACACGTCGACATTGAGCTATTCACCGCGGTGAGTAACACGCAGCCTCGCAGTCTATCACTAATGCAAGCGTCTGCGAATATGGGACGATTGCAATTGCTCGCCAATACAAACTTCGGCACTTCGCTCCTGTGTATCGCTTTACTCGATGTATATTATTCGACTCTGATATTGTGCAATGTATTCCGCTCGCTCAGTTTGTTACTATTGCCTTCGGGTTTAACCCTTTGAGCTCGTTACCTCGCGATATATATAGCGAGATATTCATTTCAAGTTTCGGGAATACGCGTAAAGTTCATCGAATTTGGAGCACACACACAGAAAAGTATCAAAATAGATACATTTGATGTGAGTAAATTAAGCAAACACGTTCGATACGAATGTATTCAAGTGAATGTTAGTTATTTCAAGTGTCTCATGAGTTATATATTTGCAAATTTATCGTCGCAAGTTCATCATAAGCATCAGATTTGTTCAAAATACATTCTAAATTCTAAAAAGCTTAACATTTTGATCGGGAATATTGAACTGAAACCAAAATTCTGCACAGAGTTGAACCAGCTTTTTCGAGAAATTTTTATGATATTCTTGTAAGGGGAACAAATTCTTCTTTTGAGTACACGATGATGATCTTTTGTAAAATTTGTGAAAGGTTAAATTTTTTTTGGGATTGTCACCACACAAGAAAATATTTTTTATTAAAGATAAGCATTTCACTTAAAAGAAGGAAAGTAAACTGAACAAAGTAAAAGTATCATTTCCCGGACATACACTTAATCTTGGACATTCTTATTATTTTGGTCTTTAAACATGAATATTTAAACTTTTTATTAACTTTAACTTTTTTGAATATTTAAACATGAATATTTAAACATAGAGTATATGTATACATTCCATACATGTATATATGTATTTTATATTAAAAGTTTATAAGTATTCATATTTAAAAACCAAAACAGTAAGAATATCCAAGAATCGGATAGGTGTTCAGGCATTGGTACTTTTACCTTAATCGTTTTTGTTAGCAACTGAGTGATATTTTCCCGCGTGTATGTTTAGCGTAAAAATTGCACGCATGTTGGCCGCAATTTTCGTGATTTATGAAATAACTTATAAAAAAATAAAACTTAAAATAATGCAATTTTTTCCCACGGGGTACACATTCTATACCGCTCTGGGAAAGTTAGGGCTCAAAGGGTTAATATTTCGCGCGCACGCGGAGAAACTGCGAGAGTTTGAAATATCTCGGACAATATTTCAGGCCGTGCTGAAACATTTTTAATAATTTTCCCTGCCGGGCTCGTATGACACGTGGATTAAAGCGCAAATTTTAAATAACGTCAGCGATGCAACGCGAAAATGCGGCGCTACGCGCCGGACTCGCTTCTCTAAAAGCGCGTGCGTCAGTGGCTCGCGCATAACGCGATAGAGTCCTGCAATGGACGAGCGTGTCCAGCTTTGTTGCACTTCGAGTTTCAGGAACCGCATCCCGATATACGCCACTACGCCCCGGTATTTTCTCCCCGAGCAAACACGCGTCTTGCATAACACCGGGAAGTGAAGGTGGCTCGTGTTGAGTTGCGCAACGAAGCAACAGATACCCGACGGCGCGGGACGGTCTAATTTTCGTGTTGCACACGGTCCCCGCGCGCGATTTCTACCTTCTTTTATTTTATTTCTTCTCCTTCCTTCTCGTGAAGACGTCGCGACCCCGCATGGGGAAGGAAAGACATGCTGCACATAACAAAAAATATTTAATGATGATTAGTGAAGCATAGTCGCATCACTTTAGCTATCTTTGTATAATGATACATCGAGAGAAAAAGATGGTTGATCTAACTAAAATTATAGTTCTTTTTGACCCCAACCATGTTTCCTACTTGCTCTAACACACGAAAACGTTAGTAGTAATGTGCATATAAGATTATTATCACGAGATTATAGTAAAATTTAATAAAAGAATAGTTTTCTTGACTATAATTTATTGTGATTGTTCATTATTTTACTATTGAATCTGGTTGGCACAAACAGATTTATGTGCGTGGCTGAACTATATACGGAGGGAATATTATAGTTTTTTTCTTCATATAAATTCTTTTCAATTTTACTGTTTTTAGTAGTCCACAGAAATAGTCTGTCAGTAAGATTTATCTTACCAAGGAACATAGGAAATTTCACTACAGAAACATAGCAAGTGTTGTAATAGCACACTTCAGTTCATAAGCCATAAGCGGCACGTATGAAATGAAAGGGTAGTGAATCACTGTAGAATATCGATCTGTTCCTGATTGCAAAATCCTAAAGAAATCTTGACTACAAAATTTGCTCCTCGCGTACACTGTTTTCGTCTTCCGTATGTAATTTTCGACTCACGACGCCGAGAAGGGAGAAATTATTATAAGATGGCAGAAAAACGCGAATCCACGCGTGTTTCACAGCGGACACCAGCCGCAATTGCCGTCGACGGCGCGCGCGGGAGGACCCCGTCAGGTGTTCCCGCAATCAGATTCCTTCCCTATACCCCGAGCGTGCTGATAGCTATTGTCGCGTGTCCGAGGCTTCTCCATTAATAAAGCCTGAAGTCTTCCCGCGGCGTGCTATTCAACGGCGCGCTGGTGGATGAATTCGCGACTAACCACCACCCACGCGGAGCGCATAAAGAATGTGCGCGCGCGGCGCTTGTTAATTGCACGAGACGTTCGCGTGTGTGCATTGCCGCGGGAAAATAGTGCGCGTGTTGGCTCATTGTAACGCACACGGTCCTTCCAACATCTCGCCGGCAAGGATAACGCGCGCGCGCGCGCGAGCTCGCTCAGGCGTTTCGTAATCGTGCGTTGATACAAAGGTATGTTTAATTTTCGGTATGAGCGGAAACCGCGTTGCGACATTCGCGTCCTCCTCTATTCACACTGAGAGAAAGAAATAGTTGGAATAACTATAATCTCACTATATTTTATAGTTCGTTTTGGCCTCAAACATATATTTATAGTTCATCTAAACATGAAGATATAGTAGAATGAACACAGATTTATAGTCACCATCTTATTACTTTATATATATAAAGCACCTTTTGGGAATATAGTTACATGTAGCTATATTTGCCAAATATTCCAATTGTATTGACTATATAAAACAATTAATTTCTCTTACTACTCAATATTTTTATACCTACCTTACTATATTTTTTATTTCAAATAATTATAATTCTTGGTAAAAATTTTATACGGGTCAGTTATACTATGCTTATATTGTAAATATTACAAATATTACGGTAACATTTACTATAAAAATGATATTCCTAACTATAATCTTTTTACTATGCCATTATAGTTCCAAATATCATGCATTTTTCTCTCAGTGCAGAAGACTCGGCGAATTCTCGCGAGGCTTTCCTCGCCGCGCTAGGTCATCGTTTGTCCCTTCAACCTTTCCACCGCCGTGAAAAAGGAGAGGATAACGGAATCGCCGTCATACGGAATTAATATTTCCGAGCGGAATAAATCTATCTGTTTGTTCCCCCACTGAGGAAAATCCCTCGGTTGTCAGAACAAAAACTCGTTTACTGTTCGGTGATCGTTAGGGAAATGGATTGAGCAGTTGCCGCACGCGCCGCAAATCATTTCTCGTCATTTGTCGTGCCAACAAACATAGCCTGAGACGCAAATCACATTCGTTCTCGTCCACATTTAGGTTGGGTTACTTATGTCCATTACAAAAGCGCTTCTGTAATGCAGCAAATTGAAGGTAACAAGCTGCTCGTTCCCGCTACAGGGTCATCTGCTATCTCATATCAAGCAAGCATTGCGGGTATTTTGTTGAATTAGTAAAACTTCTTTTCTCAGTGCCGCGTTCTTTTCCCATTCCGAGGGTGCCCGGAGGAGAGGAACTCTCGCGAAACGTTCTTGCCCGCGAACTGGGTCGGCGCTCGTCCTTTTAACCTTTCTGCTCTCTCGAAGGGAATAACGAAATCGCCGCGCGTCGCGGAATTGAAAGGTATCGCGCGCGCGGGATCATTTCTTCTTCTTCTTCCGTCCGAATTGACTTCTTCGATTCGTTAGTGGTCCGCTGCCGCGGCGGCGGCGGCGAACGAAGCGGGCAAAGATCACCAAGGGCTCGCTCGTTGGTTACGCTCGAACGAGCAACTGGACACGAACATGGGCGGCAACCATGTGGCGCACTCGTAATTTTCGCAATAGCGTTCGTAACAATGAGCAACGTGCGCTCGCCTGTCCACCCACTCGATATAACCCCGGCCTTCGTCTCACTCACGCGCGCGCGCACGCGGCTAATGCGGTAATATGCTAATAACGCGTCGCGTCAAATGAAATCGTGTGGGAAACACAGTGCGCGCTCCGCGAATACTCCGCGGCCGTAGTCGAGATTTCCTTCCGAGCGGTTTGATACAACGAACTGCTCGTTACGAGCTCGCTTTGTCCCATTATGCGGAAAGGTTTGCATAAGAGATCGAGATAAGGTCGACGGAGATTTTATCCCCCGACGGCATGGCAATCGACGATCGGCGCGTCGCCGACGTGAACGGTGATCTCCCAACGACTCGTATCGATCGACGGCGGCTTCTCGCGAATTTTCCGAATCGGAGGAGCACGTAAGTTTCAGTGTGCGTTTATCCCTGAGTCGAAATTTTAGTTTTCGATCTAACATCTGTACATTCTCAAAGATCAATATAGATTTAATTCTTAGCGAACAGTGTTAGGTCTGTGAGATCCGAAATGAATATCCGATCGCTCCTCAACATTCGCAAAGTGGTACGGGAAAATTAAAAAATAGCGCAAACTTGTTTGCAAATTTTCATTTTATTGCTCTGCTGTCTTATAGTCGAAACTTTTCTACATTTCTGGAGAAAGACGTGTCCAAAAATATTGCATCTAAGAAAATACAATATCACCTTATATTTGGGAAATATTCTAAATATTATTCGTCTCTTTACTAGAAGAAGAGAAAACTTCTGTGAACTTGGCACACCATATTTAAAAATGTGACATTTTTTTTAGAGTTCTGATACTCTCTTGAAAAGTTCTAGAGCTCTTTGCAACAATTTTAAATAGTTCCGGTCATTAAATACAAAAAAATATACTTTCAAAAAAAGGTACGCTAAGTTCACACAGCGCACCTAATCAGTAAAATTAACTATTTCTGTAGTGTTCCGGTTTGTTTTACAATAGTACTATTGTTATATATGATATAGAAATCTAGAACTATTGTAAAACAAACCGGAACACTACAGAAATAGTTAATTTTACTGATTAGGTGCGCTGTGTGAACTTAGCGTACCTTTTTTTGAAAGTATATTTTTTTGTATTTAATGACCGGAACTATTTAAAATTGTTGCATAGAGCTCTAGAACTTTTCAA
>NW_022639477.1:1631126-1631413 GCF_010583005.1 Odontomachus brunneus
AGACTTGGCACACCATATTTAAAAATGTGACATTTTTTTTAGAGTTCTGTTACTCTCTTGAAAAGTTCAAGAGCTCTATGCAACAATTTTATATAGTTCCGGTCCTTAAATACAAAAAAATAGATTTTTAAAAAAGGTGCGCTACGTTCTCACAGCACCTAATCAGTACCTAATCAGTAAAATCAACTATTTCTTTAGAACTATTGTTATATATGATATAGAACTCTAGAACTATTGTAAAACAAACCGGAACTCTAAAGAAATAGTTAATTTAAATAGTTTTTTTT
>NW_022639477.1:1631649-1647267 GCF_010583005.1 Odontomachus brunneus
GAATTTACTGATTAGGTGCGCTGTGTGAACTTAGCGTACCTTTTTTTGAAAGTCTATTTTTTTGTATTTAATGACCGGAACTATTGAAAATTGTTGCAAAGAGCTCTAGAACTTTTCAAGAGAGTATCAGAACTGTAAAAAAAATGTCACACTTTTAAATATGGTGTGCCAAGTTCACACAAGTGAAGAGAAATACTCTCTCCGTAAAAGTTCCAATATAGGATTACAGAAAATAATACTTTGCAATTAGAGTTCTTTTTTCGGTACTCGGATATTTTTCTTTTAGTTTTAGAAGAATCCTTAGCTAAGGATGAGATTATATTTTTCTGGCTGCGATTTTCAACAGTTACGACTGTTCAAAGTTGTCTGGATCTGACGGATACAAATTATATTGTAAAAAGAGAATACAATTATCTCAAAAAATATAATTGTTCACGGAGGATTAACCCGAATCGAAATCTTAACCTTATTCTTAACCTGAGCCTCCTATCTGTATATTCTGAAGTATCAGTGCTTATTTTATACATGTAGAAACTAGTTCTATTTGGCGCCTCCGTATCGCAGAAAACACACAGAGTTTGTGGATTCCATAGAGGATTTCTCGTCAAAGCTGTAGATTAAATAGAATCAAAAGAGATGTAGGTTCCAGAGTATCAAAGTAGACGTTAAATGGAATATCGAGATCGAAAGATCAAAATTTCGTTCCGTCCGCAAGCTCGATTCCGATTACGATTGATCGCCACTGGTCTGCGCCTCGAGCCTCATTAATGTTTCATGGAGGTCAGAGCTTTATTAACTCGACTTTTGCATTTGATTTCAGGTGAGTGCAATGACCGGCCACAATCGAGGCGCCAGCTGCCTATATGTAAGTCGAATCGCAAATGAGCCGTTCGGCCGAAAAACGTGCGGCAAACGTGACGTAAATAAATAATCGCGCGCTCCACTCTCTTCTCTCTCTCTCTCTGTCTCTCTCTCTCTCTCTCTCTCTCTCTCTCTCTCTCTCTCTTTCTCTCTCTGGCGCGCCATTATCTTTCGATTTTAACCGCGTTGCTCTACCTCTTTTATTATTTTATCGCCAACTTCGCTATGTGCGTTCCATTTTCTGGGTTACGTCTACTATTTTGAGACTTAAGAGCACAACGTTTCTACCGTCCTACTACTACTGCTATTCCGGCTCGCTGATGTTTTAGTAGAAACTTCCTTCTCGCTCAGTCGCGCGCGCGCGTGGGAAAAGAGTTCGGATTTAGAGGGTGCACGTCGTGCCCGGCGGAGCCAACGACACTGGACGTATCGTCGAGGCGAGTCACGCGAGAGAAGCGCGGAACGGGGCCCATTAATATTGCAGGCGAAGCGGAGAAAGGTCCGGACGGGACCGATGCGCGGCTAAGAGGATCCTTTTAATTATTTGCCTGCTACGAGGCGGCGCGATCGATGCCGGATCGAAATTATGGCGGCCTCTACCCGACTCTCGCGCGTCGCGTTTTCGATGAAACGCGGTAATCGTCCGTCATGAAAGGGAGAAAGACAGAGAGATAGATTCGTTCCTTGGATCGAGTCTAATCCACGCGCGTGAGAGAGGATCTTTAATTTTTCCAGCCGTAATTTAACGTGGAAACTTAAGAGTCGCGAAAGATACATTGTAAAATGCGCATTTGTTTGCATCCGGCATACTAGCCGCGGCGATTAAGTCGCCACGATGGACGGGCAGCTGTTTAATTCCGGGCATGATCCTTGGCACTGAACTTCTAGCGATTTTACGCACAGCCAGATTTACGCGTTGCGAAATCCTGATTCGAATGCTCGGCTGGCGGGTTCCATAAAATTTCCGAGGCCAAGAGACGCCTCAGCATACCACACGGAAGTCGAGCTAACGGTGACCCTACTGACGTGTAGCGAGTTGACTCGGTAACAAGTCGAAAATCGTTTACTCAAATTGCTTGCGAAGGATCTTTTTCCTTGGCAGGTTTGCTATGTATTAACGCTTGCCGCGTATGAACACTCAATTATTTACATACGTCACGTTTCTCACGCAATACATATAGCCTTAATTTCAAGGGATATATTAGAGATATCTTTAAGTGAACAAGTGAACAAGTATTTTAACATGAAACATGTTCGAAAGTCTGAAGATAAAGTTTTTACTTGTTTATAAACGATATAAATTCAACACTCTACTTAAAAAACACACTAAGGCTCACTTAATAGTTGTTACTTGGAACTTGTCTCAAGTAAAATACTCAGATTTGAATTTAGAGTTACATGCAAATTCTTCAATCAATTTGCAATTACAAGTATGATTCCACGAATATCGTATTCAAGTAAAGAACTCTGGTATAACTTGAAATTTATATCCACATGTCTCACGTGAAATAAATTTCAAGTAAGGACTATTATACTAATACGGATCTAATCGTTTACTCAGATGAGACACTCAGATTTTTTCATCGAGAACAAGAGGCGTAATATAATTAATTTTGATTGAGACTTGTTCTCTTGATCTCTTGATTAGCCAACCAACACTTTAACCGACTAATGTCCGATACTACTTACACGGAAAAGAAAACAGTTTGGTCGGATTACTCGATTTCTGATGAAATATGAACGAACCAGAAAATTCCGGTTGATGTTGCTAAAATATTATTCAAGTTAACCAGAAATCTTGTTAAATTGAACAGAATTCCGGTAACTTTAACCGGAATTTCTGGTTTATCCATATGTTTACCAAGAATCTGCTTAATCCAACCAAACTTCTCTTTCCGCGTATATGCCTGATACATTCGTAGATTCGCGTTTCAGAGTGTGAGTGTCGTTGGAGATAAAACTTCGCGTATTTAGGACGTAAAGCTCCGTCGATACGTACGTTTAACGTAAATTCAATTGAAATTTACAACATATTGTTGCGACACACACGTAAATTCGTTGGCGCATTTCTCTCTTTCTCTCTCGCGCCTTTCCTTCGTGCAGTAGCGATCAAATTTACGGACACACTCGTAGCATTCCAAGGTTACGCGTCGTATTTCGCAAGCTGTCTGAAATTCTCACGCGCACGCCTTAAGGCGATCGACCTTACACGCCTCGCACAGTGTCTCCTTTCGCCTTCCGCCGTTCGAATATATATTTTCCCGCGAGCGGCCCATTCGTTCCCGAATCGGAGCGCTGAATTTATGAAGAAGTCGGCGCGCGCGCTTCACCTCCGTGCCGGCGAGCCGCGCGCGATTTATGCGACCCGGATGTGCGCCGGTTGCAATCGCACATATAGCAGCCGGTTTTATCGGCATGCGCCGAGCATATTGGTATAATGATACGCGGTGTCCCTGACCGATCGCGCCTCGCTTTTCAACGTGAAAATACCCTCCGTGAAAATTCTTGAAATCGACATTCGCTTAGACTTATCACGCGAGTACGGTATTCGAAGGATAGATTAAAATGGGAAGTTTAATAGTTCCGATATTCCTATTGAACGAGCGAGAATGTCAATACCTGATGCCCCCTCCTTCCTTTCTCTCTTTCTCTCTCTCTCTCTCTCTCGCCGCGAAACAGCGTCGGCCGATGCAAAATTGCGGTTTCTAGTCACGCGATTTTGCATTTATCTTGCGACAAGGGTGACGCACGTGCCACCTCACCGCGCCGGATATCGAGAGAGCGCTCGGAAATAACATTCGCAAACTTTCAACTTTTTATTCTTTGATACGCGACGTTGATCTTTCGGATTGCAGCAACGTACGTTGCGTGATATCTTCGTCGAATGTCGAGTTGACATTTTAATTTTCTAACTCTGCAAGTTTCGTCAAACAGCATTGAAATTGAAAATTTTGGTAAACTTAAAAAGGAGAATTTTTTTATTCTTTGATACAACAACTGATTGTTTGCTGTTATTTTATTTTATTTAAAGAAGTATCTATTTAAAAATTATTAAATATTCGGTTGTCTCTTAATGGAGTCTATATCTGCACTTAATCTTCCTTAATTCTTAATTTCAATAAGCAAAATATTAATGTGTAACTTACTCAACTAGAGTATAGCAATAAGCGAATATTTAATGATTAAAAAAGATGGACAGATAAATGGATAAACATTCTAGCATAACTACGGCTAGTTATCAACTCGATGATTTCGGTCCGAGATATCTCGAAAACATTGCTGTCGTAATTTCTCGTCTACCGTGTATACTCGTCATTGTTTCACAGGCAACGACGGTTGGCGATCGGCGACTTTGTCCCTTTGTGCCAATTGTTTTGATACTATCGCGCACGCACGTCGCGTACTCCTCCGAGTCATAACGTTTCGAGCCGGCTCGAGACGCACACACCGCGACGCGACGTATGTATATCGGCGCGTTGTTTACACGATCCTCTCGTCTAGTGATTATAACATTCCGTCGGTTATTGAAATATTTAATCGGGCTCTTTGTTGGCGTCGCGTCAGTTAATACGCGTTTCTTCGATCGACGCGATCGTATCCGCGCGAGTGTCAGTGACTAAGCGTCCTAAACGGAGCAGCCTGGAGCAGGATGCTGGCCCGAGATAGCAGTAATATATTGCACATTACCAGGTGTGTCAAATCATTTACTATACAGAATGTTTCCGATCTTAACGGGAATTTGATCAACTCACTGAGTATAAGGAGTCGAATATTAAAAATACTCATTTTATTCATAGTCCGTTATCGTTTGATAAATAGTTAAATAAGTGGTAGAACTTCAGGAATCTCTGATTTCTTTATTCGTGAATCCGTAATACGAAATCCACGCGCGATCCAAACAGCCTAATAATGATTTGTGAGTCTACGAATCTGTAATTACTTACTTACTCTCAATTAAAGATCGTAAGTTATTTTCAACTACTGGCTCAAGAAAGTGAGCTAAAATGCTGAGATTTGTTTCTCTGTAAATAATCCTCATTTTCGCGAAATCGACGCGAATTTTATGTTGATTTAATATTTTTTCTTCGCTTCTTTGTTATTGTACCAAGTCTAACCTTAAATCCTTGTTGATGTTTACACAACTGCTATTTTTAAATTTACAAATTCTTCTTTCTTATCTTTTTTCTCCTTTGAACGTGGAAATCAAATAAAAATTGCCAACGGTAATGGAAACGATAAGAACAAAATTGTAACTAAAAAAAGTATATTACCCATTGATTCCAATATTTACATACATCACATTAATTATTTAATATTTTTTTATCTCACATACTTTATCTGCAGTTGAGTAAGTCACATGATACATTGCTGCTTAAAATTAATAATGAAAAGTCAAGTACGGATATAAAAATATTATGCAACTTATTCAATTGTACATAGAGTATGTAAGATAAAAGAATATTGAATAATTAATGTAGATAAATATTGGAATTAATTGGGTTATGTAATTAAATTATCCCATAGTAAATATAATTTGATCATAATTATGTAATAAGTAATTTCGGACATTGCAGATAAAATGAAACAATAGTATTTTTATGTCGATGTAATTTTATGAAACAATGTACGCTACTCTTTGATTTTCTACCGTCCTTGGCATGTATCGTTCCACAAAATTATAACGACATAAAAATCTAATCGTTCCATTTTACCGGAAAAAAAATCCAGAATTACTTATTATCCAACCAGATACCTTTATCACTCACATCATTTGTTACAACAGACGAATAGGTCGATTTGCAGGATTAATGTAAAGCCATTATTTCGACTCGGACGATACTCTTTCAATGTAGACAATGTGGACAAGCTCAATGTTCCATTCGTGATTAAATGCGAGGGTTTGGTTACTTAAATCTGGCACGAGAATAATATCCATTTGCCAGATTTTCCAGCATTTCATTAGAGACGATTTAGCGCCGCGACTGTATGAGTGCGTACTCCGCATTGTAAACAAACCATTCCAGCGAGGTACGACTCGAGGACGTATTGTATATGGTATTGGCATCGGAAAGTTGAATGTGCAATCTCTCGCTCGATATAACCCGCACTCGCGCGTTCCATCTTTCTCTTTCTTTCCAATAGTTAAATTTCCTCGCATAGTATCGAAGTAGTCTGCCGTGTTAGTATGGAAAGATCGACTCTCGTCAGACAATCAGAGAGTGAAGGGATCGAGGGTCGGGTAACTCTCATCTTAATTTAACTCTCAGCCAGCCACGTTGGTGGTCTTCACATGTAGTTTGTCGTGTCCGTTAATATATGTCGGTCAATGTCGGCATTTTCTTCAACTTCTCCCCGAAATAGCTAATGCTCGTCTCTCTTGTGTTTGTAATAAAAGAGAATGCGCGTGCTTAGATGATTGTTACACTCCCGAAATTCTCGATCTCGACGTGACCTATTTCTAGCCCGGGTCTATATGACTCCAGGGAAGCTCCCTATATTGCTCATGTGCTTTTTTTATTTTATTACACAATTATTTTTTTTATTTTATTTTATTACACGCTTATTTTATTACGCAAAATGATTCTTTTATAACATACTTTTCCCTGAATTTCATTAAAATCGGGATAATATTGTAGTTAAGAAATAAAGAAAACTGATTTGATCATAGTAAAGTAAATTTTATATTAATATTCTCCATCGTGATTGAATAAAATTAAACGATATGTTACTAGTTAGAATGAAATCTCTTGCATATGTATGATATACTGTTTTTTAAATGAAATTTTCATTCATAATTGAAATCGAGCATATAGTCAGACGAGGTAGAGTTGATCCATAATTAAGGGCCGGCAGAAAGGTTGTGGAGACCTCTCGCGGGGAGAGTCTAGAACTACTAATCAGGATACATATTTTATATGTGGCCTTCATTTTTTTTTACCTCGCACTAATGGGCAAACTGAACCCTATACTAGGACGAGATGGCCACGTTGCTACATGTTTGTATTTTGGTTTGTAGTTTGTATTACAAAACAAAATATACGATTGACAGGGTCGTGGCGGGCATTATACACATTTACTGAGAGAAAAAAATAGTTGGAATAACTATAATCTCACTATATTTTATAGTTCGTTTTGGTCTCAAACATATATTTATAGTTCATCTGAACATGAAGATATAGTAGAATAAACACAGATTTATAGTCATCATCTTATTATTCTATATATATGGTAAAGCATCTTTTGGGAATATAGTTACATATACTATATTTGCCAAATATTCCACTTGTATTGACTATATAAAATAGTTAATTTCTCTTACCATTCAATATTTGCTATCTTACTATATTTTTTATTTCAAATAATTATAATTCTTGGTAAAAATTTTATACGGGTCAGTTATATTATGCTTATATTATAAATATTATAAATATTATGGTAACACGTACTATAAAAATTATATTCCTAACTATAATCTTTTTACTATGCCATTATTCCAAATATCATACATTTTTCTCTCAGTGTAGAAGAAGGTTGCCTCTACCATGTTTATCGAAACAATTAATTGCCTGAGAAGTTGCAACTTTAAAATTCTAAAATATAGGGCATCTAGCCCCGGTCTCCCCCGCAGAGTGCACCAACGCGATCGCGCGTGCAGCTCGCCGAAGCGCGACTCACCCACCCGATGCTGGACTAACCCCGTTATACCGTGCGCGCTTTCGATCATTTCCGCGATGACCCATTAAACCGACGTAAATCGACACGCCGAGGCGTGTTAATCCCCTCATGCGGAGGAAATGCCGGCGCGTACGACCGAGTCCTCGCGCGCAGCCGGTAATTATTATTCCGACTCGTGGCCACGCACCGCAATTTCGGCGTCTCCGCGCGCCGCGCTCGAAAGTACCGGGAACCGGTATCAAAGCCGACGCGTGACAGAATTATGGATTAGGTGAGCGGCAATAAGCAGCAGCGGCGGCGGCAGCAAGAATACAGACTGCGTCAACGTGGATTCCACGTTGCGGCGAATTTTTGGGTCAAGGCGACGCGCTCTCGACTCGAAACGCTCCCGAAGCCGCGCTCGCGAAGCTGCAAATCGAGAATAACGAGGTGTTCTCTACACGGGAACGGTATCAATTTCGCGGGATACACGCATCTTCACACACGCAGAAAAATACACTTACTGCGTTCAAGTAAATATCACTTGGTATTTCAGATATTTCATACTCAGTTTCTATATCCGCAAATCTGTCGTTCACCACTAGCTTCAGATTTCTTCCAAATGCCCATTCTGTGTTCTATTAAATTTAGCACTTTAACGAAGAATATCGAATTGAAGCAAACATTCGGCGCGCAGCAATTGCAAACGCCTCTCGCTGTATACCAGGTGTAGAAGTATGAAACCGGAATTTTTTTATACAAATAAGACGTCTGTTGTTCGAAAGTGATAAATAATACTTTATTCAAAATAATTTCCACTGTTTTGAACACATTTTTCCCACCTCTCTGGCAGTTTATGAATGCCGTGCCAAAAAAACTTTTCATCTTTTGAAGCGAACCAGTTATCTAGCCATTTTTCCACATTTTCATACGAATCGAAGCGTTGGTTAGCGAGAGCGTGTCCTAGCGATGCGAACAGGTGATAATCGGACGGAGCCAAGTCTGGAGAATAAGCCGCATGCGGTAGTAATTCCCAACTGAACGACTCGATCGTTTCCTTGACCCGTTTTGCTGTATGTGATGGGGCATTATCATGGAGCAAAATGACATTGTGTTGCCTTTTTGCATATTCTGGTCGTTTTTTAGTCAATGTTCGATTTAAATCGATCATTTGTTGTTGGTAGCGATTAGTATTGACGGTTTGACCAGGTTTCAGCAGTTCATAGTTCATAGTTCATAGTTCATAGTTCTTCGTTCCTCACGTCAAAATCACCACTTTTGAATTTTTTAAACCACTCGAAACACTGAGATTTACCAAGAGCATATTCACCGTAAGCTTCGACAAGCATTCGATGTGATTCTGCAGCAGTTTTCTTTAAATGATAACAGAAAATCAATGCTGTCCGCAAATCATAGTTAGTAGGCTCGAAACGTGACATGTTTAAGGTTATACAAAAATATACTAGAGAATGAAAGTTGGGGTTATGTTTGTTGACAATATTCGTCAGCTGTTAGGAGAATATAATAGCGCGGCAGTAGCGGTCTTACGGTCACTAAACTGAACGCTGGCACCATTTATAGGGGAATTCCGGTTTCATACTTCTACACCTGGTACACTCTCGTCATTGTATAACTGGCGCTCCCTTCTTTTCTTTATAGAAAAAATGTATCGCGGATATTTCGCCGGACGTACGAAGCAAATGCGATATCGCGCGTCCTGCGCGTCTATTTGCGCAGCGACGAGTCATTCCGGCGTGCTCGAGCGCGTCGGCTGCGGCTGATCGCGCGCGCCCGAACGATTTCGTGTCGCAATCGTCGTCAAATTAAATACGGTATCGCGCGGGCATCTGACCGAGATCGAATTTCTGCTGAACCCTAGCTAAGTGACGTAACCGGTGCTCACTTTCCAAGCGACTCCGTCGGCTTTCTAAATAACTGGAACGTATTTTCGTCGAGTAGTCGCGATTGTCGTTATTAACTTCCACGGAAATGGGCGATACGTTTCCCGACTTTATTGGTCTACGTCTCGCCTTCTCTCTCTTTCTCTCTCTCTCCCCTCCCTCTCTTTAACTCTCCGCGGATAAAGCGAGCGATACGTTTAACGGGGTTATCCCGTCCCACTTAGGTGCGCTCACCGCAAAGCGCGCTCGCCACGTTGCGCAACGAGCGTGTGTTTGCGCAATGCGACGTGCGCACGTTTACGTTACACACGTGCGTTGACGCGCGTGAAACGCACCGGGCAGCCGCGATACGCTGTTTTCGCGCGAATATCTGCTCGCGATTCTTTTTTCCCGGCAAATCCAACGCGGGGGGAGATGGCTACTCCAGAATAGTTAATTTCGACCAGCTAGGATTCTTGAAAATTTTCAATTAGCGTTGCGCCGATCGATATGTCGATCGTATTCAAATCGGTGTCGGATAAAATATTTTCGCAAATAGCGGCCGGATAATGTGAAATATGCACTTTTGTGAAAATGTACGATAACGTGGATTTTAGGCGCAGCGCTGGCACATGCTTTCACGAGGAGAACAAATCGATTAGCATGTATTTCGTCGCACATACACACTTTGTGCAGATTGAGCTACATTTACAAACGTGTACATAAAGAAAATATTGTATTAAAACAATTACGTTTAAATTATATATTATATGTTTTTATTTTACAATACTTTAACCGGCAAAGTCGGACTCTATATTGAAATTATAGTATAAGTACATTGAGAGAAAAATATCTAAAAAATAAAAGAAAATTATTTTTAAGACGGTACTAATGACATATTTATTTAAATCTAAATGCTCATTTGAATGGAGTAAACAATTGCTCTCATGAAAAAAGCTAAGAAGTTTTCAAAAAATACACATACATATTTTCTTATCTGAAAAATGTATAAATATTTTATATATATTTTTTTAATATTATATAAAACATAATATATAAAATATTATACATATTATGTAAAAATATTTTTTATATTAGTATAAATAAATATTTTATTAGTACCGAATAAATATTGTTTATTTCTTAGACTTTTTTTCTCTCGGTGAAATAGTAAGTACCGATTTACTGCACATACGATGCAAAAAGACATTGAGATAAATAATTTTGTAGGGAATAACTAAATGTGCATAACGCTCTTTTGAGACATTATATAACAGTTTCGGACACAATCTTTTATGATCCAAGATTATAGAAATCCCGTTCTAATTTTTAGTACATTTTCTCCTCATGCATGCGGAATTTTCGCTTCTGTTAGTCGCGAGTACACGATCGTCGTCTTGTCGACGCGAAGGCTTTCGTCGGTTTCGCTCTTGCTGATCGAGACCGACTTAAGGACTACCTTCCGCATCGCGATTTACCCCATGACGAGATTATATTTCCCGTTCTCCCCGATGTGGTTCAGGCAACAGATTTACTCGAAACTTGGACGCGCGGCGCTATCTCTCGCGCTGTGTGTATATGTATATATATATATATATATATATATATATATATATATACACCGAGATAAAATTTACGCGATGCCACGTGTCGTCGCGCGTGCTTTCCTCCATATTCGCCCTTTGATCTTTGTCCCTTTTCCAAACAAAATACACACACACGGCAAGTGATTGCAAGCGTTCGACGGTGAAAATGACGCGAGTGTATCGCCGGGCTCCGTGTTGAAAATTCGCGTGTTTCTTTTTTCCTGTCGATATTTCGCGATGGATATTATTGGGCCGATCAGTCGACCTACCTACCTACCTATCTACCTACCAACCTATCTACTTGCCCTCACGATCGAATCGACGGACGTCGGTGAAAGATTACCGAGCCGGAGTCACACACGTGTGTACTCGATTCCGATGTCGCGATGACGTTGCTAACTGGCATATCGAATTCAGCCGGACGGATACGCGGACGTCGATAATAGAGACTACGTTTCAATTCGCTTTTCCATTACAGCGTCGGACTTGAACGTGCCTCGTGCTCGCGCGCTCGATACCTCGCCCGCTCGCAATCAATCGTCCCGAGATTACTCTCAGCGGCGGCGGCGCGTTTGCACCTCATATTTGTTACCTCTCGATTCGCCGAATCCTCCTCCACAGTGTTAACGAGGTCGTCGGCTGATCGACGTTAAAAACACCGGCGGAAGCCGTATTGAATGGCCGGCTGAGCGGAAAGCCGCGATTTCCGCGAGGACGAACCTGGTCGGAGAACGCGAATATTTCTCTCGCGTTTTCATGCGTGCATCAGCGCGTTTCTATCAACGTACGTTGACGTCAACACGTGTCTTGTACGCCCACACGTACGCGCACACACATACACACACAGAGGCGTATGTGCATTTCTACGGAATATAATCGGATCGCCGCTCGGAAGCGGCGATAAGAGAGGAACATTCGTATTCTTATCCACGGCTAGTTCGGTCAAATGCACATTGCCGAATCCCGAGAGCGTAATATCGAAGATGTACGCCCAGATAGACAGGCGTACGTAAATTTCGTAGCGACTTTGCCAGTCGGATTGTGTACGCAGAGGAAATTTTGCAGGAAAGATTAGAATTTTTTATAACCTAGGAATAGAGATCGATATTCTGCAATAATTGACTCTCCTCTCGCTTCATACGCGCTATATTTATATTTTAGGGGCCGATTTATATTTTATCTGTGCTATTAGAACATTTCATATTCCTTAGAAAGATAGATTTTACTGGCAGTCTGTGTCTATACCACTAGATACGTAGTAAAATTGAAAAGAATTTACATGAAAGAGAAAACTGCAATATTCTCTCCGTGTAAAGGTAAAGGTTGCATCCCTTATGTCAGTCAGTTGTTCATATGTCACTCATATTTATTACGTAGAGAGAAAAAGATAGAGAGTGTGAGAGAGACAGAGAGAGAGAGAGAGAGAGAGAGAGAGAATGACGAAATATAAATATGAAAAAAATTATCAAGATTTACTCGAAACAATATGTTATATAAAATGTAATACACAAATTTAAATGTTGCTTCTAATAAATTTGTTGCTGCATCAATACAACAAAAATTTTACGCTACTGTACAGGACGTAAATTTAATAATCAATTCATTACAGTACATTTGTTTCATTAATGTTAATTAATTCAATACTATACATTCGCTTTATGAATTGAAAGTACTGCAAAGTTTTTCCATTGTATTAACTGTTTCATGTTGTGATAGTAATCATGAAAGTCTATCTGAACGTTCGACTGCTCAGTTGAAGGATGGCACTTGAAAGGCGGCAAATCCCAGATAGACTTTCATCATTATCATGACATGAAAAACAATCAACGAATCATAACGATAGAAATTTTACAATTTCTTTTATTATATTTACGAAGCAAATATACTGCGTTGAACTAATCGTGAAATTATATCACATGATAATATGCTCTTTTAAAGTGAATCAGTGAATAGTTACTGATATCAGTTATAATTATAGCACTGAGCAATTTCAGTGCTATACTTATAACTGCAAATCAGTGTATATTCACTGTTTTCAATGATTTCATTGATTAATTTTAAGGGAATGATAATATAAGTTTTTTGTTGTATCGATGCGATAAGAAATTTATTAAAAGTTACACTCACATTACATTTCACATGACATTGTTTGGAGCAAATTTTCATAGATTTTTTCTTACCTATACTTTATCATTCTATGTGAGAAATACGAGTGCCATATGAATCACTCGTAAAAGATATGCAACCTTCACAAATCGACTAGTGAAATAGCTGGTAAATTGACGTACGTCTTTCTACCTGAATATTCTCGATTACTGGCGGAAACGACACCACGCGCGCCGTAAAACTCTAGTCCCGTTCTTATTTCACACTGTGTAGTTTACGCGCGTTAATTCCGCCATCGTCTCGTCGTCGGCGCGAGTTATAATTGCGTGACCCGTGATCCACTTTGCGATTCTATTCATCGAGGTTACGCTGCATTATTCCCGCGTTTGATATGACTATATCCAGTCCAATATCGAAATCCGGTATTTTTGCCGCCCAAGTTCTCCGGGGTCGGGGTGTTTCTCTCGTTCTGTCGAACTAGGTTACGCTCTCTTCTTGCCATTATTGCTCCAATTTTGTGTCGACGCGGATCGCTTTTTGGCCGCAAATTCACCGACGAATTTGGTCCCTCGGTGGTCGAGGAGTGCCTTTTGACGGCGCACGATTTCCGAGAAGATGAGAGAATTTCTCTGTATTTCAGGAATTTCCGTTCTGCCACTTCGAATTCGCTCAACTGAGATCGGGCGAGCTTTGAATTTTCCACAGAGGTCTCCGCGAGATCGCGGCGCCGGAGTATCCTTCGTCGAAGTATCCTTCGGCGAGAAATTCACTTCGAACACGACGCAACCTGCTCGGTTATTTGACTTCCTGCGAGCAAGGGCTCGCAGATTGGAACTGCCGGCAATTTTTCCTCGCACAAAATATCCGCGCAATTGAGTCTCCCCCGTGAGATCCTGACGTAACGAGCCCGACCTTCGCCGTGGAATGGCGGCAAGCGCGCGATAGCTCTGAAACGCTGTGTAAGGCGACGTGGTATAAGTTTTCGCGTCATAGTGTATCATTATCTCGGTCAGGGGAATGCTGTGTGTATGTCGAGAGTGGCTCGTCAGGTTTTAGCGCGGCGAAACGCCTCGTCGAATTTTCCCGGCAGCGGCATCGTGATTCGCCAATCCTGACTCCGCAGGACCATCGCGTAACCGCGGAATCGCGCGCATGTCCTGGCCAGAGCCGAAAGTGGGTCATGGGGTCAACAATCTCAACCCGCTATCATACTCATTTCACGAGTGTGCTCCTCCGCGCACGTGTGTTGCGGGATTATCGTTATTATCCTGCGTACAGGCGCAGGCTTCTCGCACGATAAAAAGCCCGCGGACTTTCGAAATCTCCTGTCCGGTATGCATACTAGGTGTCCCGTGTTCACCTCGTCCGATTCATTTGACGTTCCGCTCCGCGAAAAGTCAAAACTTCCTCAAGATTCTCCTCTCCGTGGAAATTTACGTATAGGGCGCCTTTACTTTTTATATTTAAAAGGTATAAAGTAAAATAATTTTTAATAACCAAGCGAGACAAAGCGCCTTACAAAGCCGCTGATTATCGACCGATGTTAAGAAGACACTTTTTCCCCAGATATATAGGACTTGAGAAATCGTGGCACACATATCGTAAATAAGAGTGAGTGTCCCGAAACGTGGAGCACCTTGTAGCAGTTCGTTTTGCTTGTAACGGGATTTTATTGACTCGTATAAAGATTCGTTCGCCGATCGGACGCGGGCCGTAATCGTCACGTTAACGCGATTCGATTATCTATTTTCGAAAATATACTGCCCGAAAACACGGCTTTTACGAGGAATACGGCACGGCTCGGTCGCCAGCCTGTCGCAATCCCGCTTGGATCAAGCCATCAACGTCGATTTATCCCTACGCGTAAGCCTCGCTTTTAATCATCGCGCTTTATAGCGCGTCGTTAGATCCTACGATCCTACGATCATATTTCTCATTCGCGTAAAAGTTGTTTCAATATTTCCTCTAGCCAGGGAAGTCGTTATTTCCGAAGAAATGTCGTTATTTCCGCGCAATGCTAAAAACGAGATTGTTAATTTTGAAAAGCTATTTTCAAATTTCGAATTTTCACATTTCGAATTTTAAGTTTTTCATTAGATTTCTTAAATTCGTAATCATCGAAATACGGCAAATTCGAAAAAACATCACGGAGGGAAGTAGAATATATGCGGCTCGAAGGATCAATGATATCTTTCGAAATTCATGATATCACTGTAATATTCATTACGTACGTTTTAACTCTTCCGCTCGCGCTTACTACTCCATCTTTCTATCTTTCTCCTTGTCGTGATCTTTTTCTCGGTCGGAACTTGACGATCACGCGGAACTCCCGCCTGAATTTCCGCGCTCTCTCGGTGAATAATTAATGACGCCGACCGTCCGCATAACGGCCGCACTTAGCGTAATTACACACTCCTGTACCGTCATCACTCGCTTTTCGTCAGTTGCGAATTCGAGGCTGACCTCTCTCTCTCTCTCTCTCTCTCTCTCTCTCTCTCTCTCTCTCTCTCTCTCTCTCTCTCTCTAGAGAG
>NW_022639477.1:1647541-1650026 GCF_010583005.1 Odontomachus brunneus
CTCTCTCTCTCTCTCTCTCTCTCTCTCTCTCTCTCTCTCTCTCTCTCTCTCTCTCTCTCTCTCTCTTTCGAGAGAGAGAGAAAGCCCGCGGGCTTCGTCGCGACAGGTTTCCGAGAGAGGATAAACGCGCCCGCGTATCCGCACATTCGTCATCGTAGACTTGCGATACCCTCGCGTGCGTCATAAACTCTCCTACGGCTCGTGAAGACGCGCGCGAGTGGCGCGGCATGGCCAGAGCCACTTGGCCGAACCACATTTAGCACCTTCCTGTGTAATGGGTCCGTTCTTAGCGGTTCTTAAGTGCAGCTGTTAATCTCAAGCGGCGCTCGCTGCTCTTCGGCGGCTATATCGGCGCCGGCTTCTAATCCGTCCTTGTTATCGCGCTGCAACTTACAAAAAGCGTAATTGCGGCACGAATTTACGGTCGCGGCTGATGGTGCGCGAGGCTCACTGTCCACCTTCTTTCTCTCTCCCTCTGTACCTGATAACGTTCGTGGGAGTAAACGATAGTTGTAACTGCGGCGGTTTAATGTCTCGTAGAGAGGAAATTAGCAATGTCATTGTGAGAGTGGGTACCAGAAGGAATGATATATTCACAAATACAGGATATTCTCATTCTTCTGTCTTTCACTCCTTTCCTTCTCTCTCTCTCTCTCTCTCTCTTTGACCGCTCTCATCCGCTCTGTGAAATTTTCCGAGAGAGCGAGCTCTACCTGGAGCAATCATCACTGCATCTTGCAGCGGGAATCTTCCCACAGTATAGATGCGATCAATAGATGGGCTAAGGATCCGGCAGAAGGAGGACGGGCGAGAGACGGAGGGAAAGAGAGAAAAAGGGAGAGAGATCTCGCGTGCCACGAGCATCCATCGATCATTCCCGGTTCTCGACAGTTAGTCTACTCCTGATGCGCGGTACTCGATTCCGTACTGTGCACGGGAATACAAATTTAGCGGAATTATCGCCGAGTATCGCCGTCGGAGTGCCTTCTCGGCCGACACGAATCCTCACCGTGAGAACTATTTTCTGAGCAGCACAGTTTTCGGAAAAACAAAAGAATGTCGTGTGCGCCAGATTCGCGAGATCCGGCGTTTCTGTACGTGGGGAAAGATACAGACAAAAATAAAAAAACATACATAAAATATATTTATTTAATTTAAATTTAATTTATTATTTCGGGTATAATAATGCATTCTCGTAATGAGTATATGAGAATATATCTATCTGTATTTTCTTCCATACAAAAATGTCATCTCATAAATTGGTACACGCGACATTTTGTTACGTATACACACACACACACACACACACACATACATATATTTATTTATCTCCCCGTGTGCGATCACTTTATTGCGGCGTTCTGCATCGCGGTATTAGTCCGCGCTCATCTGCACTATGCGCGGACTATTTCTTCCACTTGTTTTCGCGCATTTGATCCCCGCAGATAACGCGCGTGTCGGTTTATCTTATCGGTTCAAAGGAGCGGTTTATTTTCCCGCAGATTCTCGATCACGGCAGCGCGTTTTTCCGCGTGCAGCGATAAGTTACGACGCTTGTTTATTTCATCGATCGCGCCACGTTTACTCCTCGGCCCGGAGCTTTGTATTTTTATGCATCGCTCTTGGCCGGGATAAGACAACATGCGCCGTCCAAGTTCGACGCATTCCTGTCTCCTCTTTTTGTGTCCACCCCCTCTCTCTCTCTCTCTCTCTCTCTCTCTCTCTCTCTCTCTCTCTTTCTCTCTTACTCTCTCTTACTCTTTCCTCTCCCCGCCTTTACCTTAAATACCTGACGTGCTTACGATATTTTCTCTCTTTTCCTCTTGTTTCTTTCATCGAAATACCGCCGAATATTTTTATTCCAAGCATTCTCTCTCAGCGATTTCTCTCGCTGGACTGCTTCACTCACCGGCTCTCATCTGTCGCTCGGATGTTTAAATTCGAGACTCATTTGCCCGGGATATTTGCCTCTATCAGAGTCCGCGTGCTCCATCATCGACGGATCTATCCGAGATAGTACAGACCATAGCCGCGAGCCACGAACATGTCTGGGCGTGAGACAGACCCTGAACAGTTGTATACCGCAACTCGGCCGTGGTACGCTCGCGTGGATAAGCATGGCTTGCCATTGAGAGCGCGGATATTATGTCGCCGTCGTGACGCCTGTGTGTCGCAGACGACGCCTCGTTTCTACGCCGTGCAAGGATATCGCGTGGGTGCCTGCTTGCTTGCTTGTTTGTCCGCCCTCCTGCGGGAGTTAGGTTACCGATTAGCCGCTCCAATTAGTCGCACCAGCGCGACTAGCTACAATTAAACGTGGCTGACGTGGTCGATCTTCTAATTATTATTCGCTAACGTAACGTTCACTCCTTCTCCTCCTCGTCTTTCTCCTCCACCTTCTGTCGTCCAGTCTCTTGCAAAAATTAATCGTGAGAGAAAGAGAGAGAGAGAGAGAGAGAGAGAGAGAGAGAGAGAGAGAGAGAGA
>NW_022639477.1:1650544-1672288 GCF_010583005.1 Odontomachus brunneus
AGAGAGAGAGAGAGAGAGAGAGAGAGAGAGAGAGAGAGAGAGAGAGAGAAAGAGACAGAAAGCGAGGTCTCCACGCGCTTTAATCGCGCGTAAAAAATGTTGACGTCGCACACATATATCAAGTGCGCCGAGCGAAAAAGATCGACGATTATCGGCCCGGTGCCTTGCGTTCTTTGCGATATGTATCGCGCGAGGCTCATTACATCGGTACAGATACGCCAAGTGGGGAAATGCGTTAACGTGGCGCTCTACTACTTTCCATTTCGCGCTGCTATTTATAAGTTTATTACTCACAAAGCTGCGAGTGTGTAACAAGCGAGCGAGTGAATGAGTGAGTGAGTGAATGAGTGAGTAGATGAGTGAGTGAGTTAGTGCTAAGCACGGTTAACTCGATTCCTTCCGCCGGCCTGCATTACACAGCTCGCAGCGAGTCCTCTCCTCTCTCGGAAGATGAGGAGACGATAGACCGTCGTTGCGGGCGAAACTAGTTTTGACTCTCGGATTCAACCGCGTGTCAAATCCGCGGGAGTGCTTGAAAATGCCGCTCCTTTAGTCCTCGACGTTGTTTCGCATCGTATATAACGACGTATCGCAGCAACAATAACAAGCTGCCGTGAGAGATTTTCGATACACTCGAGGCTTTTCCTCCCGGCGTGATCGGAAGAAAACCAGCACCCCGGCTCGTCTCGCATTGTCTCCACGGTCGGCAGATAACGAGAATAATCGACATTCATTTGTGTCATCAGTCCCACTCCTTGACTCTTCTGCGCTACGTACTATGTGTGTCGGAGCACGCACGACGGCTTTTGTGCCATTATATGTTGTGTTTCTTTCTTTGTTTTTCGTTGTTTGTACGTGCGCGCGCACACGATTCATTCCACACGCATGCCGCTATGCTGATTTATAATGCGTGGCTATCACTCTCGCTATCGCGTGTACTCGTATGAGCATACGTTCGGAGTCTTTCGGTATTATAATTTCTATATTTCGGTCGATTTGGCAACGATTTTGCCTCCATGAGTTATTTCACATTTTACCAGCTGCACTTGTCGCAAGTATTTTTGTACTTTTATCCGCTTGTGGCAGACCTATAAGCTTGCGCTTAAAATATTATTGTTTTTATCATATAAATTCTTATCGATTTTGGTGTGCGTGTTTTTTGGATTCTACGCAAAAATAGACTGTTAGGTTTATCTTGCTAAGGAAACAGAGTCCCTAAATTTCTTGAAATACTCTTCGGAAAGTAGAGCGAAAAATTAGTTACTTGAATTAGAGTGATTTTCCACTTGTATAGAGAGTGGATTATCTATTTTGGGGCCGTGTTCTTGAAAAATATCGTATACGATATTTCGACAAAAAGCTATAATATACGTAACATGAACTATAGCTTTTCATAGAAATATTGTATGCGATATTTTTCGAGAATAAAGCCCTTGAATGTCGAGTGAATGTTTTCATTCGAGATTGAAGAGTGAATTCTGACGTATTCTACTGTTTCACAGAAACATTCATTCTAATTGATTGGAACATTCACTACACTATGGAATCAGAATTCATTCTAAGCTTGAGTGAAACATACATTCTCGCGATTTCGAGTAGCAGTGTTTCCATTATTGCTTGATGTGAACATTTTTCACTCGTTTCAAGTGAGATTCCGCCCCAAGAACTTTAGAGAGTAGTAAATTTCGTTGAAAGTATAGCAAATTTTTTACTAGCACGTTTTAACTCCTGAAATACAACTGGCACGCATGAAAAATAAAAGGATAATAAATTACTGCAGAACGTCGATCTATTCCTCGGTTACAAGATTCTACAGTAATTCTTACTCTGAAATTCTCTCCGTGTAGAGGTCGTGTGTCTAAAGAAACGTCCCCCTTATAGGTCAATCGGTAAATCTACGTTACTTTTATATAGTGTCTGCATATTAGACTAGATTGTATTATTATCGACAAATACTTCTTGAGAAGGCGATAAACGTGGGCGGAACGAAGTCACATATTACGTGACGTGACGGCCGTCAGAGTGTTAATCTTTGACACGTAGAACATTTACGTATATTTGAGAGAAGAAAAGATTCATTTGAAATAATTAATTCGAGTAATCTCGAGATATTGAAGGTAAATTGAGGTGATTTTCAAGTCGAAATTTTGAAGGAAAAACCGATTGAATTTCCCGCCATTCTGCCCGAAAGGCTTCGGAACTTTCGCGAAAATCTCTTCGTTTCCGATTGCTCTCACGCGAGATCCCGTCGGTACTCCGCATTGAGAGTCGTTCTCTCCTCGACTCCCGGCCAGTCGAGAGGAATGAGCGGCTATGGTTCTGGGACACCCTGTGCGTGTGTATGTATAACCGCTCTCATACTTTCCGTGCGAGGTACAGTTAGTCAACACACGCGCGCAACTTTATATCGATGGCGTCACCACGGCCGTCGATTGGGGCCAAGCGAACTGAACTCATTGTCAGCCACGTCGTTGGCTCGCCCCTTCGCCACGCCGCTGCGAATTAATAATTGTTATTTTTTTGCCCTCGACCATCGCGTCGTCAGCAACGCGCGTCAGCTGGTAGGAAGTGTCCCATCGAACGCGACTCGTCGGCCTAACATGCATTATATCTTCCCGTAAGTGTATTATCTCTCCGGCGCGTCTTGTAACGGTCGCTATCGAATTTGACTGTCGAATAAATACCTCGGCGCAAGCCTAGAAGGTAACACGATTATATACATCCTGACGGAAGTGTCAGCGGGCGAAATTACCGATCTTTTTGATCACGATACATTATGAACGAGACAGATAGAGAGAGAGAGAGAGAGAGAGAAAAAGAGAGAGAGGGGCAGAATCGCGCCGTGGAGGAAGAAAGTTTCGCCGCGACACGTTGACAGTGATGTGAGAGTATCGCTCGCTTTTAATCGCTCGAACTAATGAAGCTCTTATAGCAGATATTTTTTTCTTCAGTATATAATTCCTGAACTTTCAATTCAGCGGTGATGTCATCCCGTGTGCAGTGCACACGTGTGCGCGCGTCTGTCGTGGAAATCACTCGAGATATCGTGAGTATTTTGTCGGGCACTTAATGTTGCTTTGATGCACACCGCCAGTACAAGTTAATTACTGTTTGATACCAAGGGCGTCGTGGAATTGGGCTAACGATTTCTGGTCAGCTGGTCTCGTTAAGACGCGACTTCGAGCTTGCCCGCGCATCTGCTTTAATGCACTCCAACCAACGGAAATGGGAAAGCAGATTGTTGTTGAAAAGAAAAAAAGGAACATAGAGGGAGAAGGAAAGAGAGGCAGAGAGAGAGAGAGAGAGAGAGAGAGGGGAAAATCCGCTCGTTGTCCGAGCGAAAAGTTAAGCAAGCGAGCTTATCCGAGTGGGCCTGCATCGCATGTAGCACAAATTTCGTCTTGATGGCGCTCATTCCGGCACTCCGCTTCCGGTTAACGATCCGACCGCGTTGGTGCGGTGCCAAGAAAGCCGAAATAAATATCTCGGTAATCTCGAAATCCTCTACCGACCTTGTTGCCCGAGCCACAATGCCGATCAACGCCGCGGAAGATTGAGAGCATTCGAAAACAATGATACCGTATTATCAATGCGGATGCATCTGTTCCCGATATCGGCGGCTGATCGCGCAAGTTGGCTGTGTCCGGTTCGCGTGTAACGCTCGGATCGTGCGATTTATCGGTGCTGTCTCGTTTATACAGTGTAAAAATATTCGCGGATAGTAAATTTTTATCGGCTGACGAAAAGCAGGAGATTTTACGCGGAAGAGCACAACCGCGCGATTTTTCACTCCAATGCGCCATTTCGCAGACGCTCCTCGTTTTTATTGCAACACGGCGCAGACAAGAGATCCGAATCATCCTAATGAAATTGTTTTATCGTTCGCATGTGACCAACTGCACAGAAATGTACTACGTGTTACTTACGCTCCACGTTCGCCAAGTATTTCCAAACACGCGACTGAGTGTCCCAAAAGGTCATATGATGCTTTAACAGCGTATTCCGAGGATGGTTAATTTCCTACATTGAGAGGAAGAAAATATATGGAAAATAAAAAGAAATATTTATTTGGTGAGCACTGATAACATCTGAGTCCAAATTTTTTTGTTTTAATCAAATAAACCATTACTTTCGTGAAAAGCGACGGTGTTTTAGAAAAATATACATTTTGTCATTTGAAAGAAATGTTTACTTGATATAAAAATATGCATATTAATACAGATAAATGTGTTATTAGTGTATATACACAGAAAAATACATGCTGTATTCAAGAAAATTTTACTTGTCTCAAGTATTTCACAAGTTTATATCTGGATCCAAGTAAATAATTTCAATGGAGAATATTAAATGGGAAGAAAGAATTCGGATTGCTTATCACATAGAGTCAAACCGACTTTCTACGAAATGAAGTTTTATAATATCCTTGTCAAGGGAATCAATTCTTTTAAGTACAGTGTGTTTTCCTAAAATTTGTCATGAATATATTTTACTGTCAACGAGAAAATATTTTTTGAAAGATACTTGAAAAAAAAAAAGAAAGTAAACTGAGTAATCAGTTTTCTTAACAGTATTGATATTTTTCAGTGTGTGCCCATCGAATAAATCTTATTTTTTTAGATCTTTCTTCTCTTATAGTATAATACTATTTAAACTTTCTCGAGTGAAATCTCAAAACGAATGAAGAATGTCGGTATTTCCACTTGAAGTGATTGCGACAATACTGCCACTGGAAATCGCAAGATTGAATGTTTCATTCAAGTTTAGAGTGGACTCTAACGGCATATGAGCGAATATGTCCTTATGACAGTGGAGTGCATCAGACTTATCCGTCAATTTCGAGTGGAAATATTCAGTGGACAATTTAGAATGGAGAATTCATTCGATATAAGTGAAAAGTCACTTGAATCCGAGTGACTCGTTGGTCCTTTACTCTTTGAGTGAAGTTTCACTAAGAAATTTAGAGAGTTAGAAATTTAAAGAGATTTAAAAACTAAGAAATTTAAAGAAGAGATTTAAAAACTAAAAAATTTGAAGAGATTTAAAAACGTTTGTGTTTTGATCAGAGCGTGTTAACACATTTTGTGTGCGTGTGTGTGTATACAGGGTGTTCCAGATCACTTTTACAATCTTTCGTGAGGACGGAACGCGGATTGAGATGAACACAAAAGTCCTATACCATTTTGCGATATTCGCAATAATAGTCGAAATATTAATTAAAAAAGATTGGTGAATAATAATGCGCGATATGGTAGATGAGCTGCAATTGCGCCGTCTGACCGAACAAAAAAGTCCTCTACCATTTTGTAAATGACAACATAGATTTTTAGATATTAATCAAAGAAAATTGTTACATGATTATGTACCATAATGCACAAATTTTCTTTAATTAATATCTAAAAATCTATGTTGTTATTTGCAAAATGGTAGAGGACTTTTTGGTTCAATTTGACTTAATGTACAAGTATACAACGGCAGACGGCGCAATTGCAGCTCATATACCACATCGCGCGTGATCATTCACCAATCTTTTTTAATTAATATCTTGAGATTTATTGCGAATATCGCAAAACGGTATTGGACTTTTGTGTTCATTTCAATCCGCTTTACGTCCTCACAAGAGATTATGAAGGTGATCTGGGACACCCTGTATATATATACAATCAAAATATCATATCTATAAATAAGATACGAGATTAAATCGTGTATCGCACCTCGAATTAGATAACATCTCGCGATTTATTCACCGATATTCACGCTATTTTTTACCGACGGGCCGATCTGTGTTAGTATCACACGAGAGACTTCCGCTCCTGAGAATAAACGAATTAAATATGCGAACACGAATCACGTGCTCCCACATGGCGCGCGAAATCGCGAACACCTCGACGGGCTCACTCACCCATCCACCCACTCACTCACTCACTCCCTCGCACGTGCGTGCGTGCGTGTGCTGCGCACCTGCGACCTGCACACACGCACGATCGCATACTTAAAACCATTTCCTGCTCGTAAAGGCGAAGTCGTGCGTGGGCACAGAAGTCGTCCCCCGATCTTACCACACGAATCCTCCAATCGCACTCACTAGTGTCAGAGCTAGCCAGCCAGCCAGCCAGTCAGTCAGTCAGTCAGTCAGTCAGTCAGCCAGTTAGTCAGTCCGAGCACGCACGACCGGTTCGTATGCGAGCTCTGATACACGCGGCAGATCGTCGATTAGTATCTGGAGACCGGTATCTCGGGCGAGATCGGATTGCGATCGCGCTACGGAGACGTGGAAGTAATCATCGCATTTGAGTCGCGCACGAAAGTCGCGTAGCGGGAGTGCATTCGTGCGTGAGGTGTGTTCCTTCGTATCCTTGAGTCCGACGACGATCGAATCAACCGTCTACAAGAAGATTAGCGGCTCCGAGCATCGAGAACATCTCGTTGCGCGAGTCGTGAGCAGTTTCTAAACTCGGCGGCGTCGCGAGTCCCTCGTTTCAGACGCCTCTGTGTCTGCTCAGGCATAAGGACCTTTTGACTAGACATTTTTCGATCGTCTCGTGGAGTAGCGTCTCGGACAAACGGTATGGATTGAAACGGTTACCGTTCGACGAGCGAAACGGTGTCCAGGCGCGAATTGCGAAATGCTGAGTGTCTAAGGACTCGACTCGTTCGTTTGTTGGAAGTGGCAACGATTCGAAAATCACGATATATCGTATAAAGATACATCAGGATATATTAGAAATATATTATAAAGATAGACACGCGCGGGAAGAATTTTATAGTAAAAATTACTATGGAATTTTTTGTAGATTCTGCAGTAATTGCCTGTTTTTGTTATCTCATATGCGCTATTTATATTTTAAGAACTGAAAAACACTATGAAAGTTGCTATATTTCTTGCGAAATTTCCTACACTTCTCTAGTGAAACTTACTACGCTTACCTAAAAAAAAGTGTGTGTGTGTGTGTGTGTGTGTGTGTGTGTGTGTGTGTGTGTGTGTGTGTGTGTGTGTGTGTGTGTGTGTGTGTGTGTGTGTGTGTGTGTGTGTGTGTGTGTGTGTGTGTGTGTGTGTGTGTGTGTGTGTGTGTGTGTGTGTGTGTGTGTGTGTGTGTGTGTGTGTGTGTGTGTGTGTGTGTGTGTGTGTGTGTGTGTGTGTGTGTGTGTGTGTGTGTGTGTGTGTGTGTGTGTGTGTGTGTGTGTGTGTGTGTGTGTGTGTGTGTGTGTGTGTGTGTGTGTGTGTGTGTGTGTGTGTGTGTGTGTGTGTGTGTGTGTGTGTGTGTGTGTGTGTGTGTGTGTGTGTGTGTGTGTGTGTGTGTGTGTGTGTGTGTGTGTGTGTGTGTGTGTGTGTGTGTGTGTGTGTGTGTGTGTGTGTGTGTGTGTGTGTGTGTGTGTGTGTGTGTGTGTGTGTGTGTGTGTGTGTGTGTGTGTGTGTGTGTGTGTGTGTGTGTGTGTGTGTGTGTGTGTGTGTGTGTGTGTGTGTGTGTGTGTGTGTGTGTGTGTGTGTGTGTGTGTAATCTCATTCTGAGACAGAACTCTCTTATTATGTCCTCAAGAGGATTCTTCTGAAAAACCAAGGGGAAAATATTCTGAGCAAAATATTACTTTTCTTCATTAAAAGAGTAATACACTTTTTGGGTAAAAAAATATAGGAATATGGGATTACAGAAAACAGCAACTAGAGTTCTTTCTCATGGATGTTGGAATATTTTCCTGTTGGCTTTACAAGAATCCTCCTTGAGTATTCATAATATAAGAGGATTTTACTAAGAATGAGATTATATTTTTTTAAGTGTTCTCCTTAACAAGATAGACTCCTTTACTAACAGTCTATCCTTACACTACTAAAAACGTAAAATTGAGTAAAATAGTAAAATTGAGAAGAATTTGTATGAAAAAAAAAGACTATAATATTTTTTCCATGTAGAAAGAGAGAGAGAGAGAGAGAGAGAGAGAGAGAGAGAGAGAGAGAGAGAGTGCGTTGGATAAAAAGATTCGCTACACGACGATGCCGCGATGTTGACATTGATGACACGCTTTCAATCAGTCAAATATACGATAAGAGATTTACGATAAATAATTTTTACAAAATTTATTCCGAATTCTCGATGCGCGAGTCGCAGTACTGTGTTTCGCGTCACGCGGAGAGATAGATGTCATTGAAGGAGAAGATCCGTTCGTCGGAGTCCTCGATATAAATCGACCTGGCTCTCGTACGTGACCTCCATTACTCGGCTATCGTTCTTCCGGGTGTGCATTAGGCCTCCCATGCTAGAGCGAGCTTCGAATCGCGCTTTTACGCACGGCTGCGCGACTCTCGTGCATCGAGAGGAAGGAAGTTGATGGGCGAAGCATCGACGTGAGATCCGTTCGCGGATTAAGCGCCGCACGATACTTAACATTGCGCAATCTGCCGCGGCGTTGTTTGCGCGACGCCTGCCAACGGCGAAAGGCTGCGCTGCACATTAGAGCGATTCGAGGGAATTTGAAAGTGACTCAATAAGCAAATGCGAGAGCGACGCGCGCGAACGCGAGCAGACTCGTTTCACTTTCGTGCTCGATGGGCTCGAAGTGTTTCTGGAAACACGCGTGTGACGTTCGCGCGCCCTGACATCTGTGCATTGATCCGTTACACATTTGCGCTACATTGAGCTGATTAAATCGATTTCATTAAGACGAGCTCTGCCAATTGAATTATTATATCGTGACGCGCGCGAACAATTCTGCCGTCGGGAGCGCCGGAGGTGTAAGCAATTTCAAATAATTAAGAAAGAAGAGGAAAGTCTCTCGTCGATAGAGTCGTGTCGATAGAGTCTCTCGTCGTGTGAGTCTACCTCTTCTTGTGCGCGATTTAAATATTCTCGTCCGGTGATACATCTGATTTCTTGCAATGTCAAATTAATAACGATACGAGAAGGTCGTATCGATGCACAGTGTGCACCGAAAAAACCAGAGAAAGAGACAGCGAGAGGTGGAGAAGAACGGCTTGATATTATCATTATTCAAACAACATTCATCGGCGCACCTAAAACTATTATCGCGCACTTGACACCGATATAGATAACATCACCAATATTGAAGAGATGGGCGACGTATAAAACGCGAGGAACGTCCTGTATTACTTTTAATATGCGAAAACGCATATCTACTTGCGCGTCGCCATATTGCTCACCCATTAACGTTATCTGCTAGTCACTTGCAAGTCATCCGTTAATGTCGCGAGCGATACGTGAAACAGAGTGAACGAAACTAAGAAAGAAAGAAAAAAAACACGACCCAAAGAAGGCGATTTTTATTGCTTCGCGCAATATTGTTTCAGACGGGAGTAATGTCGCTCGCGTCGCCCGATGTGTATTCAGTGTTCGACGTGGTGTGCGTGTGTCGCGATGTTTTTCACATACATGCATGCCGGAAAGTGCAAGTGGGCCGCGAGAGATGAAGAAGCGCCGAGATATTGGCTGCGTTCAGAAAACATAGCTGATCAGTGAGCGGTCAGTGATTATTGGTCCTTACTGTTAGATCCCTAACTTTAGACCAATTACGTTGATTAATTATTCAACCGTTGTGTAACCGCTGTGTCTTCTGAACGCACCCATTGGTGACTACGGAGTGTCGCGCCGCGAGATGTTGAGCGATGTACACCAGCGATTCGCCGTAGTTCGGTTAATGTGTCTATCCCGTTGCGCGTGTGTTAGCATTGATCTCCCCACGGCGCGCCGCCTTGACACCTGAAACTCACCGCGATATTTAAACGAATCCGAGGCGATTCGGCGCAATCCGGTTTTCCGCTGCGCGACCAACGAGTGCGCATAATTCGCCAACTGTTCGTAGACTGAGACGCGTGTCACACGCTAAACATTCCTTTCTGATTTCTCGAGCTGAGCCAACGCGACGCTCGTTTAAAAAAAAACGGGATTTGGAACTTTCGAAAAGGAGTGAAAATTTTCAATTGAGAGTTGAGAGGATTAACTTGGGATCAATCTTTCGAGCGCACACATCTGGCGCAGGATATCGAGAGCACGCAGGTGCAAATTTGTACCAACGATTTTTGCCGACTTATAACTCGCCTCCGCTGAATTGATCAATTTTCGTTTTGCATCTCTTTAATATAAGAAGAGAAGATAAGAAATTTGACGATGATGGTAGGAAAGCCGATGAGAAAACGATGGAAAAGAACAAAATTGATTTACATTTGATTGCATTCCGGAAAAATCGCTTTTCGAAGAGGTCGACGGTGCAAATTTACATCACAGTGCGCTGAAAGGGTTAAATACTTACGTATGTTATGTGTTCGAGACACTGATCGGTCATCACAGAACAGAACTCTGCAACTTTGGTTAACTACCGGAGGCCGAGCCACGTCGACGCATTTGCACGCGAGGAGCGAATGCCTCATGCCGAATTATTCGCAAAACTCTCATCAGCGAGCGACCGAACGATCGATCGAACGAGCGAGCGAGCTTGGAAATTATCCAACTGTCGCGCGCGAAAGAAGGCAGTAGCAAGTAGTACCGCGTTAGATAACGTTGCAGTCGGTTGATTTGCATCAGAAGCCGGCGTTTTCGATCTCAAAGTGAGTGTGCGTCTCTGTGTGAGGTAGCTACTTTTCCAGTGAAAATTCGCGCATATCGGGATCTGCTTAGAAGCGGAGCTGCGTATCAGGTCGTGCGAGAAACGCCGCGATAAAAGAACCGAGGGATTAAGAACACCGGAGTTTTATCATGGAGCGACGAGAGTTATCATGTCAGTGATAGCGAACCCGGTCCCGTGTGGAAGCAGCTTAACGTACGCTTGCAACCCGCTATCGCTGCGCCATAGGAAATATGCGCGTGGTGCTCGATAACGTCAGATACGGGGAAGACTTTTTCGAGATAGAGACGTTGAAATGTCACTTTTTGTGCGGTCGTCGAGTCACAGAACTGGTAGCAAAACGTTAATCGTTTCCGTTATCATCGCCTCGTGACGGTCCGCACTTATCGCGAAACGGAACGAAGCGCGCGTGTTTTGTTTTTCAGCGCCGCGCACCTGTTTTGTTTTTCGCCGACGAAAGAAGCTTCTGCTGGATCGTTCGGGACTCTTCACGACGTCCGAAAGTAAGACCCATTATTCGTTTCCTCGAGTAAAAACTCTGACAGTTTGCATCGCGTATCACTCAAAAAAATGGTCTCACATAGCGAAAATGATCTAGGCACAAGAAATTAGCTAAGTGACTAACAAACACTGCGAAATCGCAGTGTACCATTTCTATCTGTGTGAAATTTAGCAAGAAGGTCTCTCTGTGGCGCCTATCTAGATTAAAGCCAGTCGTACTTGTAAAAAATTGGCTGTGGTAGACGAAAAAGACGGGAGACGAACGAATGTGTAGTCCTCACATCCACTTAAATTCGCTTGCAGACGTCGTCAGAGTGCTACTGTAAATTCTACCACAGACAATTTTCTAGCAAATATATAAAACAGCGATGAATCTTAACTGTGATATTGAGAGGTGTGTAAAGTTAGCATCCCAACTATAATATTTGATAATTCTGATTAGAATTCTAGCTTTCTTTCGAAAAGTAAAAGAGTACTTTTATGTTTATCAAAAAACTCCCAGCGATTAACAGCACTAAAATAGCGTTAAAAAAATATTTAAAATTCTATCTGGACCAGCAAAACATTTTTTAAGGCTCCTGGCCCCTCGCATTGTCTATCTCTTTTTAATGACGTCAGAAGCGAGAAAATGCATGTTAAAAATTCTTGCGAAATATGCTAAAATAAAAATATATATCCATAAAGTAACACTTGCAATCAATTGAACAAATTTGTAAGATATTCCGTGCATTCCCCTTTTACTCTAACAACCAATAATCTGTCGTAAATTAATGTAACATAAAATTCATCTTTTTAACCTATTTCTTCACTTATTTCTATTCAGACTAATTTACAATAAATTATTGATTGTTACAGCAAAAGAGAAGTGTACGGAATATCTTACAAATTTGTTTAATCGATTGCCTGTGTGATTTTACGGATATATATTTTTATTTCAATGTATTTCGCAAGAATTTTGAGCATACATTTTCTCGCTTCTGACGTGATTAAAAAAAAGTAGAAAATGCGAGGGGCCACGGGCTTTAAGCGCATTTATACGATCATGTTTCTCTCTGTAGAAACTGCACCATATTCAGCGCAGTTGTGACACATTTCGAACTTCTTCATTTAAATTTACTCGACTAAGATTCTCTGGTGCGAAGGAAATACCGGTTTTCCTGTTTCCTCTTTCTTTCTCTATCTGTCTGTCTATTTATCTTGCCCTTCGGATTTGTCTGACGAAGCTCAATGGAAATCTTACGCGGCACTTTACGCATGAAGTTTCTAGAATTACGAGTTTATCTGACAGGCGGTCGCTCGGTTTAAACAGTTTGATATATGGTCTCGTGCGACAGAATGCGAGCGCACAACAATCATCGTGAGCCCGTCGGGCGAGAAAATTGTAGGTATCCGTGTAATTTCGTGTTTTCTCAGTTGGTTAAGGAGGGACCGGGACACGATCGTGCGCGCGCGGACGATTACAAGTGACAGGACGCAGAACACGCCTGTGCAACCGCGTGTAATAAGTAATGCCTCTTCTCCGTGACGTAATACAGAGGTCTCGAAGGTCGCGCCGATAGAGCAGGATTTAATAGAGAGTCAAGGATCGCAATTAGTTACTCATACGTGCCGGCCGCCACTCGATCGCTCGCTCCAGCTTGCTCGTTATTGACCGAGAGTCACTTGAGGTACGACACGCGCATACTTCAGAATTTCGCCTCGAGAATCGCTCTCGTTGATAAGGCTATAAATTTCAATATGTTATCGAGGAATATGTTACGGTAGCTTATGAATAATAATCACATCCAGACACGTATCTAAATTCTTAAAATAACGCACTTCTTCGAAAAGAAGATATTATGAAACGCGTGTGATGATTTACGTTACGCGAGACGCGCGAACAGCAATGTGTGGGATAAGGCAGTTATATAGTACATACAGGGTGTTCCATCTTGGGGGTTATTTTAATAGCGTATTCTGAAGCTTAATTGAAGTCGCAAATTCTGATATCATTATATGTTATTGTTATGGAATGTTCAAGCAACAAGATTTTCCTAATTACAAGCAAATGAAAAGGCTTCTGTGAATTAAACTTCAGGTGGCCAAGTAAATAAAGAAGTCATATTTTTCACCTAATTTTAGGTAGAATACTTGAACAGAATCTCAAGCTTACTTTATGAGAGAGCAAATATCTAAAAAATATTTATTCGATAAATTTTTTTGTTTAAGTGGAATTAACAATTGCTTTCATGAAAAGTTTCAAGAAAATGTGTATTTTCTTACTTGAAAAATATTTTATATTAGTATGAGCAAACATACACACGTAATATTAATGTTTACTGAATATTGTTTTATTTCTTAGATATTTTTCTCTGTATAATTACAAAAGTATGTGAGATAAAAATATTAATGTTTGGATACGTGATCAGTTAGCTGTGTATGACGGGTATACTCATCATGCAACACAATTTAGATACACACTTTTAAAAGAGAGCAATACATTTAACTGGTTAAAGAGAATCAGTGAAACATCATTGAAAGCAGGGAATATACACTGATTCGCACTGATTATAAATATAGTACTGAAACTATTCAGTGTTATACTTATAACTGACATTAGTGACTATTCACTGATTTACTTTAAAATAGTATCCAACTCTGAACATTCTTCTTGTTTTGCTTTCTATATATAAATATTTAAATTTTCAACATAGAGTATGTATACATATCTTGAATATATGCATGTATTCTACGTTTAAATATTCGTATGTTAGGATTTTCGACTGCAGTTGAGCTTCAGAACACGCTGTTGAAGTATTGCATGATGGTTCTGCAAGACGTTCTGCCTCTTCTGTAAATCTCTAGCTTCCAAGATAGAGAACGCGCAAGTGCGATATTACATTATCTCCGTGTGTGATTCCCGACGATACAGCTCTGGAAAATAAACACAAAACCAGATTCTTTATCCGAGAGCAAAACTCTCCACTCTCGCGATTATAGACCCGTTAGTCCCCAGAACTTCACGCTCTCCCAGAGCGTGACTCTCGATCGGGAGTCCCTCAACGACGTATTATTCACCTCTAGATATCTATTAGTGGATCGATAACGTGATTTTAAACGTTACCACGGTCCACGAACACGCCTGTGATCGTCGTTATCGTCGTGCCGTACTCGCGCTCGTGTCTGACGAGCGAGTGAAAAATCGTGGCGACTCATCGCTGGATATCGCCGCATTCGACGGGCACTCCCGTCCGATTTACGAGAACACACACAGGTGTCACCTCCGAGCTGTGCGAGCGCGAGATCGCGCGATTGCCCGATACTGCGCGGGCTCGATCTCTCGGAAGCGCGCGTGTTCGCTCTGTGACATTTCGCCGTGCGCTCAACGACTGGGTTCAACGACACACGCAGCGCAGCGCAGCGAAGTGCATAATTCGCGACGCGCGAATGCATCGCGTTCGCGCGAGGCGCCGTCGAGGTGGGACGATCGAATTGGCGACCGCAGGTGGTAGTGGTGTCGGTGTCGGTGTCGGTGCTTGTGCTGGTGCAAGTAGAAGAGGTCAGGAGAAGGAGGAAGAGAGGAGGAGGCAGCTGGCATTGTTTACTGATGTATAATTCCGAGTTCTTCAAGACCGTGTGGACGAAGATAGGGCAGATGTGCGGCTACATCACTTGCGCCAAATCCTACCTGTCAGGTCAGTAAAATTGTCCGGAAAGATCCGATTCTCCGTCTCGCGTTCGCGTTCGCGTTGCGGGATAGCTCGAGAATCCGCACGCTTGGTACTTCTCGGCTTGCAGAAGTTCGCTCGGCAAATGCTTTGCTAAGTGGCGATTGCGTCTCTTGTGAAATTGCAATTTGACCATCAGTCGCACTTTTATGCATTAATCATAACGGAAGTTGTTGTTGATAGGAAGCCGCTGCCCCCTCTGTCATGCGCTGCCATTCGATCGCTAAATGTGTCGGGATCTCGATAATGAATTTTTTTATTGTTTATCTAACCCGTGAGTCTCCCTCGCGCGTTCGATCATGTTATCGCCGTGTGACGGCGAGTGATCTTATCGACTTCCTGCGGCTTTATCCTTGCAACGAACGTCGAATGGACGTATCTCTCCGTTTTTAATAGTTAATGACTCGTCTCGGTAAAAATAGAAATTGCCGTCAAGTGGGAGCAATCTCGCTGAGACAAAAGCACGGTATTCCAGTGACCGTCACATGTATTTATCTGTATAACGAGCGTTATCTCTCTCGAGGAAAGTTTATGAAGTGCACCGGGGGAGTTGCCAACGCGCGCACATACACACACACACACACACACACACACACTGCACGCGCGCACGAGGCCGTGTTTAGCGCTGTAAATGCGTAGCTTGCTAGTGCGCGCGAGCTTTTCATTCCGTGGGAGTTTCAGAGCGACACAGCGATGATCTTCCCTCTAAAACTGCAGTCCTGTTTGTTGACAAGCACTTATTGCTCAAACAAGACGAGGGAACGTTTGCCGGGCTCTGTTTCCTCGACGCGGGCCGGGAGAGAGAGGCCTGTTTGTAGAAAGTAAGTGGAAAAACAGGTGAAAGCGGCCAAAGGTATCGTCTCGACAACAGGAAAACTCACCGCGGTGTATTTTCGTGTATCGTTCATGACGATCGAGATATAGAGAAAAGGCGCGGCACGATCGTTCTCGCGATCGATCATGTTTAGCGAAGTCGTTCGCAATTAGGCTTGCATTTAGAAACGCCTTCAAGCCGGTCCGCGAGTCCTAAATAGCGCTAAACTATACCTATGAGAGCACTAAAAGTGCTAAGTGTGAATTAAAAGTGAGATATATCCGAATCGCAATTTTATTTTATTTTATTTTTTCAATAACGCGAGGACTAACGCATGATGTCGATGCTGGGGCCTTAAACGACTATAAACTCGCTCAACATAGCGACATAAACCAACACACGCAACCTCTTTGGCACGCGTTTCCGCACGTATCTATTGCGCTTTTTCATCGTCCATTTCGAGGAGTCCGGTGTCGTGATCGATTAAAGCACAGCACACGTGATCACATGCAATCTCTGTCGCAATCGCATTGTTCAGATTCCTTTCTTCGTTTCGTCTGTTATAACAATGACGAGATTAGTATTGTTGGATTACAGTAGTGAAATAATTATCATATGCTGTGTGCAATTCTTTGTACGGTCTAAGATCACAAAAACGTTGTTTCAATATTTTCTCTCCGTGTTTTTTTTATCAATTTCATACAAGCTATATTCGCTTGTATGTCAACACCTAAATCCACACAGACATCTTGTATAATATAACATTATAATCGCACTGAAAAAATGTTTGATATTTGTAACTAATTTCATAGAGAAATAATTACTGTAAATTATGATAAAAAACTTTTTTTTATTATTCCATTATACAATTTTAGTGATAATAATCTTATGCTTGTGTACTTATTGCTATTTTATTACAAAAAATATAGTTGAGACAAAAGAGAACTGTAATTTCAGTTAGATTAACCATTTCTTTTCCTCGGTGTGTAAAATATTGCGATATGTGAATACATGCGATTGCATTTTGACGATTAATACAAGAAGAAGCGTCTTCCTAATATCTTGCCATTACCTCGTGAGTAGTAGGGAGCCATCGAGGCTGCTTTTTCCGCCTTATGATCATTCCAGTACTGGCCCTAACAGGTGAAATTGATCTCTGGCGCGCCGCGAAAGAACGTCGTCCGCGCATTTTCTGCGGAACGCGAACCGCCGATTATCGCGAAAACAATTTAGCGTGGTAAGAGAAACGGACGATCGTTCGGCGTTTAGGATAATAATAGTACCTTCACGAAGTGCCTGACTACATTTACAGCCGCAAACACCGGCCGAAAGAGCCCTCGCGCAAATCGATATGACTCGTCGCTATTATTATTCTCTCTACCTGCGGTTCCTTTTGCCATTACCGGCCCGCCGATATCGTTCGCGTAGTTAGCCGGTAATAAATCAGTATACACTCGCATTAACTCCGAGCTTGGGTAATGTGTCTGTTTTTCATTGCCTAGACCTACAATCGCCGACGATCGCACGGCCAGTACCTTTTCTCTCGTTTCAGCTCTCGAGATTAGCCCAGCTGATTCGCAAACCTGCTGTCCAACTTGAATAAGGGAAGAAGTTTCGAACATTGCTCCGCGCCTCGTTTGCAATCATTTGTAGCACCGCCTTTCGTTTCGTATCTCGCAGCGGAACTGCAGCATTTTCGAAGTCCGCCAAAGTTGTAACTTTGTCTCATTTTTTTTAATATTTCGGCCGACAATGCAATTTAATTCTACTAAAACTTCAGTCACATTCCCGTCAACTATGCTTTCTGTTATTCTAACAAAAAAGAAGCGGTAGTAATATGCATATGAAGCTATTGTTATAATTAACGCTATTTTAGGGCTTATATACCACAAGATAGCTTTCCTGAATTATTTCACTTTGCAATTACAGTCATAAATATCAAACACTCATTTCTCAGTGTAGTTTACAAAAACACACAAAACTATCTTTTCCATTTTTGTCAAGCGGCAACTCGCATCGGTGATTCGCCAAAAGAACGTCGCGATTTCACAAAAAGATACATCGCGAACGCGTAAACGATCTTCTCTACATTGAAAGAAAGAATATATTAAAAAAAAAAACAAAAAATATTTATTCGGTGTGGTCATTAATAACAGATTTATTCAAATCTAAATTCCATTGTTTAAATAGAACAAATAATTGTTCCCATGGAAAAAAGTAACGATTTTAGAAAAATGTACATTTTCTCATTTAAAGTAAATGTTTTCTCAATGTAAATATATATTAGTGCCCATCGAATAAATGTCTTTTATCTTGTGGAAACTTTTTCTTTCACAGTTTCCAATACCCGTGCCAATTACCGCGGGTCGAACGCAATGCACGAAAAATATTTTTATTTAGAATTAAAATATGATTTATTAATTAAAATATTTTTGTTACATACGATTTAGTTAGTATTACCATGTTTTATGAGAAGATATTAGTGAGAAAACAAAACAAGCGGCAATTAAATTTTTTTAATCGCATTTGCCAAACATTTGGTTGATCCCATTTAAATTTTCATCTCGGCAACAAAATCGCTTCAGTGTGCCCCTTGGCGCGCCTCTGTCCTCAGTTTAACGTTTGTTTATTTCGTTCAGCGAAACGGGCACGATTATCATATGCTATATTGGTTGATAGTGCGCGAGCGATCGTTGCGTAAATTCGCGGGGGCGTTTTGCAATTGTAATTTGTGGACTTGCACCTGGGGCGCGTGTAAATTGGACTTTCGCTCGGCGATAACGGACAAAGCGACTTCGACACGGCGCTGGGGATCGTCGAGTCGCGAGAGCAGCGTTGCCGGAAAAAGATGGGCGTTAACAAAGTGTTGGCCGTTACGCGGATGCACTTTCACTCTCGCCGATAATGAGCTTCCCGTGCTTGACTTACGTCCGTTCGATCGGAAAGCACGCGTTTCCCACGTACACTCCCGCGAGTGCGGGAACGTAATTCTGCATTATAATCAATCAGTGACGAGAAACGCGCAGCTAGGAATGGATATGGCTGGTGGAGAAATTTTAGTAACTATCGATGTACCGAACGATAAGTACGAATCGAACTCGCCGAACTGAATATACAGATGGCGTCGTTGTAGGGGCGCGACTAGAGACCCTTTAATAAGAGTCTGGCCAACACATATATTGTCACAATACCTTGATTGAAACATCGTGATTGGTCCGTCATTTTTTCTCTAATGACATAATAATACCACGTGATAGCAGTGTAAGTCCATAGCGATGCATAGTGCAATAAAATATAACAAATAATAAAATTTTATTTATTTCATTTTCTCCTTTATCATCGAATGGTAAAATTGTCACTTCGCACTTCTCTTTCATCATTTACATATTATATTGTACATATTTAACATATTACGTTGCATATAAAAAAAACACATTTATTTATAAAAACATAAAACAAGTTGATTGTAGTTTGAACAAAATGAAATCGGCACGAATAATATTGAAATATTTGAATCAATGTTTCGTCAGTGTTTGCGACATTAGTCGTTCATAATAATGCGCTCGCGCCGAAGCTACCCCCTTTTAAATTAGAGAAAAAATGGCGGACCAATTAAAATACACCGAGAGGACGGTGATCGCGGTAAACAGTGTGACGTGGCCCGATGAAAATAATTCGGCGCGGTAGGATTTGGGTGTTGGGATTGTTTTGATGAGTTCCCTTTCGTAGGAGATGGAGAAGAAAAGCCGCGCGAATTCCCGCGAAGTATGACGAGTAGAAAGTGCGTCGTTTGAATCTACTCGTTGTTGCTTACGTCATTCCGTTTTAAAATCAGATTTCTGTTGGCCAGACTTATTAGAGGGTCTCTAGGCGTGACTTCAGTCGCACGACCATCTTGGCTCCTCTTGCGTCGCGTAACCGCCGTCTACACATCAATCGAAATCATTCCGCGTTTTACGCGCTTTTTGTCCGTCTCAGAGTGAGTCTCAGTGCAAAAGTGAATTTGGGAGTGTCGGAAATAGCGATGCGCGATCGTCGGGACGTATTATGAGGACATTATTAGTAAGTAATCTTCTCGTTTTTTCGATATATACAGCTGGTACTTGTCGCGACGGCGTCTTTTACATTTGTAAGTTGTAATCAGAGGAGTATGTAGGCATAGCTAACGTCGAATCTTGATGAGTAGTATCGGTCTGTTAACAAGAGAGAGTGAGAGGGGGCGAGGAGGAGGCGTTATCATACAAATCACACACGTTGCTGTCGCTTACACACCTGTCTTTTTTTTTGCACGAAACATCACCGCAGCACCAGATGTCCTTCTGACCGTAGCTTCGATCAAACACACGGAATTATCCGACTCACACCTTCACAATTCGACCAACGTTCGTTCTTTCTCTCTTATCTCTTGTGATATCCGCGCGCGAATAGAGTGCGGCTACGGTGGCTGCGGAAAGTATTCGCGTACTCGCGTCTTTTCCATAAGATTCCTATTTGGCTCACGATGGCGAAGAAGCCTATACGTGTACAGAGTTGGCCATCGGCTCGCGTAAGAGGGAAAAAATCAGACAACAGAAGGAAAAGCCGGATAAGAGTGAAAGTGGGAGCGCAACGTTAGCGCAAGTCACGGATGTTTCTAACGAAGCGAACTGCGAACCTGTCAAGATATTTTCACTTATTATAAATGAAAAAGAAAAAAAATGTCCCATTGTCGTGCCGTGAGCGTACGCTGCGGTCGTTGGCTTTCGCTCTGCGGCGCGTGCTTCCGTTAAATATTGTCCGCCGCTCGATGAGCGTGTCTCGCAAACGAAAATTGCGCGTATCATAATAGAGCGCGCTTTCGAAACGCATATGGAGTCCGCGATTAACAAATTGCCCGTCGGAAAAGTACGTGAGCAGAGAGGTAGGTTAAAAATTAAACGAAATGGTTTATTCCTCTTCACCTTTCAGTCTCGTTCTTCTCGGCATTTGGTTATTTATGCAGCTGCGACGCTCCTCATTAACATCAATATAAATTATTTATCAATCTGTAAAAAGTCACATTACCTAAAAATACGTCCCGAGAGGACGGTGATCGCGGTAAACAGTGTGACGTGACCCGATGAAAATAATTCGGCGCGGTAGGATTTGGGCGTTGGGATTGTTTTGTTGAGTTCCCTTTCGCAGAAGGAGATAAAGAAGAAAAGCCGCGCGAATTCCCGCGAAGTATGACGAGTAGAAAGTGCGTCGTTTGAATCTACTCGTCGTTGCTTGCGTCATTCCGTTTTAAAATTAGAAACGCTGGAGATACAGAGAGATGAAAGGCTCTAATGAATCACTGGTCTCGTACGTGTATTAATGCTCGTATGCGTTTGAATTATAATTAGTAATATCGATGGGAACGGGAGGGAAGGAGAAAGAGAGAGAGGAAAGCAGGCAAAGAAAGAGTTCTCATTTCTCGCGGCACATTTGAAACCAAAGCGACTCGCGCGATATAATCAAAACGAAAGTATCGGCACATTCGAATCGGTACGAGCGGTCCCATGCATATCAATAGGTTGGTAATTTATAGATGGAAAAAGATCTCAATTCGCGCGCGGAACGGGTGAAAATTCGGCGACGTGAAATAATATCTCTCTATTACTGCAATTGAAAATGCAATTGCTACTGCAATTATTTGAACATTTAACTGTGTATTAAAATTTCATTCCAATAAGTGAGAACAATTGACTGAGTGGAGAGCTCCTACGGGAATCTTCCTCTTCTCATAACCGAGTTTTTCATCTAGTCACTTTTCAGAGTGTATGAAGTTGGCACCCCACTTTTTGAAATTTATAATTTTGAAAGTTGTTCCAGATTGTTCTGACTTTGTACCACATTGTTCCAAAGTGATATTGCTTCATTCGAAACGGTTTTCGAATAAAACAAAAAAAATGATTTTTTGAGCTGGCACCCCACTTTTCGAAAATCGAACATTCTGATACCGCAATAGATTGTTCTAGTTGTTCCAAACATTGTTCCAAAAGCACAAATCAATAAGTTTAATTATAAGCCCGAAAAATTAAAAAAAAGTTTTTTGACAGTCTATCGGACCAAGAGTAAATATTATCTTTCTTGTTCCAACCGAGATCTTTTTGTTCTGAGTTGTTCTAAGCTTAAGAATTATAGTTCTAGAGT
>NW_022639477.1:1672534-1673010 GCF_010583005.1 Odontomachus brunneus
TGAGACTCATAAGATCATTCGTTCTCCGAAAATTCGTAAAAAAATCGATTTGACAGTACTCGACGTCAAGAGAAAACACATGTTTCCTTTCTTGTTCCAACCGAGATCTTTTTGTACTGAGTAGTGCTAGGCTTAAGAATTATAGTGAGGTGACAAAAATTAAAGAAAAAGATGATTTCTTACAAAAATTAATCTTTATTATAGGAAAATTGTCGGAAATAATTACAAAATGTCATGACAAAATAAAGTGAAATTGCTTCGTCGTTTAAGCCTAGTATAACTCAGAACAAAAAGATCTCAGTTGGAATAAGAAAGGAAGCATGTGTTTTCTCTTGACGTCGGGTGCTGTCAAATCGATTTTTTTCGAATTTTCGGAGAACAGTTGAAGCTACGAGTCTCATACTCTAAAACTATAATTCTTAAGCCTAGCACAACTCAGAACAAAAAGATCTCGGTTGGAACAAGAAAGGAAGTTT
>NW_022639477.1:1673256-1681818 GCF_010583005.1 Odontomachus brunneus
GTTTACTCTTGACGTCGAGTACTGTCAAATCGATTTTTTTACGAATTTGCGGAGAACGAATGATCTTATGAGTCTCATACTCTAGAACTATAATTCTTAAGCCTAGAACAACTCAGAACAAAAAGATCTCGGTTGAAACAAGAAAGATAGTATAAGTTTACTCTTGGTCCGATAGACTGTTTGTCAAAAAACTTTTTTTTAATTTTTCGGGCTTATAATTAAACTTATTGATTTGTGCTTTTGGAACAATGTTTGGAACAACTAGAACAATCTATATCGGTATCAGAATGTTCGATTTTCGAAAAGTGGGGTGCCAGCTCAAAAAATCATTTTTTTTGTTTTATTCGAAAACCGTTTCGAATGAAGCAATATCACTTTGGAACAATGTGGTACAAAGTCAGAACAATCTGGAACAACTTTCAAAATTATAAATTTCAAAAAGTGGGTTGCCAACTTCATACACTTCACTTTTCATCTATTCACGGAGAATAGAAAAGAATATCATAGTTTTCTTGGTTTCTTTTTTATAAATCCTTTATAAATCCTTTTCTATATATTTTACTGTTTTTAGTAGTGCAGGAAATAAACTGCCAGTAATATCCGTCTTGCCAAGAAACATAGGAAAGAATATTCCCTAGAAACACAACAAAATTTTTTATGGCACATTTCAGTTCTTAAAATGTAAAAATATAAGTAGCACATGTGAAATACGAGAATACACAAGAGAGAGAACATATAGTTTCTCTTTCTTCTTTATGTAAATGCTTTTCAATTTTACTTTGTCTCCAACAGTGCAGGAATGGACTGTCTCCATAAGAAACATAGCAATTTTCACAGGAACATAATACAATTTTTAACAGCACGCTCTTCTGTTCCTGAAATATAAGTAGGGAATAAGAAATACTACTTTCTTTCTTTCCTCGGTTATAAAATTCTACAGCAATTTTTATCTTAAAATTCTCTTGGTGTTCTTACCAGACAACGAAAAATTGATTAACGCAATTGTTTTCTCTCTGTATATTCGATCACATACACACATAAAATACACACGTACGCGATGTCACGTATACATACACACGTAGGCGTGCGTAACGCGTGACGCATCACGCGAATCCGACCACGCATTTCGAGAAACTGGGTTATATAGCGGACACGCGAAGCCCCCGACCTAGAACTCCTTTCCTTTTCGGCACTTCCGGTTTGACATATTTACGATCGATGCGCGGCATCCACCGGTTTTTGCGCGATCTTGACCGAAATTCGCCGGCGGTTCCGTAAACAGCTCTCCGCGGCGGACCCGTTGCGCGATAATATCGCCCGTTAACGAGACCGTTCGACATTGTCGCGAATGATGTAGCGATCGCGCGCGTTACATCGGCAAACTTATTTTCGTCCGAGCAATTTATGCGCATGCGATAATCGTATTTGTGATCTGCGCGCGGGCGTATCTGACACATGAACGAAAGAAAAAACATGAAACTTTGATACGTCGACCTAGAATATCTGGGGCGAATACGAGGAGCGTATGATCGTTCGATAATGACCGATTGGCGGGGCTCATTGGCGTATAAATCCGACTTAATCGCGAAACTGACGCGACGCGATGCGTCCCGCCGCGTCGCGATAATCGAAAGAGTCGCGTAACCCTTTGACGCTTCGTCGAGTCGCGCAGTAAGTTCGAAATCTATTACGACACACGGCCGTCGGCCGTGCCGGCGAAATATTGCCAAGTTTAGGAACTGTTACGACACACACGTATCAGCACGTCGCAAGGATAGATGGCACCTATTACGACATACACGCACGCGTACACAAACACCCGCCGACGCATCGTTCGGCCGTAGGGATGGAGGCGAAGCGTCGCCCTATAAATATGCATAAATACGTAAAGTCATCGCGATAAAACGCCGCTTCGGCGTTTCCGCCTGAATGTTTCCGTCGCGTGAAACCCACGTAAAGAAGGGCTATAAGTCGTTGTTTGCTCTCGCCGCGTTGCCAGCCATACCGGCCGGGCTTGAAATCGTAGTGTGTTCATGCGCGCGATACACCCACGTGCCTTTTAAAAGATTCATTGTCGCGCACGGCGACGTAAGTACACTTTGACGTCGTCGCTTCTGTCAACTCAGCGAGAGCCTGTGTACGTGTGTCGCGCGCAGGAGAAAGAGAGGAGACGGAGGAGCGTGGAGTGTGTGTGAATGATGCACATTGCAAAGTTCGGCGTCTCTGCTGTCAATGCTCCTTCTGAAAAGTTTCGTCGGAGTCCACTCTCACGGTGCGATGATCTCTACAGGTAGTCGAGCAGGATCGAAATTTGTCGAGTCAAAATTCACGGACACGCGGATCATCTCGACATTGATTGAAGAGAATCTTTGAAGAGAAAAAGCATCTGAAAAATATTAACTCTTCGTATACACACTTATTTTTTCGACCTTTGCATACACTGGGTGGTTGCCACCCATAGCAATTTTCAAACAGCTATATCTTTTAAAATATTTATGCTAAAATTCTGAAAAATTCATGGATTAACTTTAATGCTTATAGAAAGTTTTTATGTTAGTATTACTTTTGGTATTAAAATTTAAGAAATTTCATATTAGGAAAAATTATTATATTTCGCGATTTAAAAAAAAAGTGAGTTTTTGCAAAAAAATTTGTAACTTGTAATTTTTATTATTTTTAAGTAAAAATTTAGCATTTTACTATTGAAATGTTTATCTTTAAGGAAAAAATTCGTAAGTCATTCGTAAGTCTCGTAAGTCATCTCTGGAGAAAGTATATTTATTTTAAGTATCAAAGTTCCACTATTTTCACTTCAAACGGCTGCCAGAAGCTAACTAACACTTATTTTGCTAGCAGAGTGGAATCAAAGCATAGTTAAGACCCCAAACTACAATGGCGACACTAGTTTCATTTATTACGATACTTAAAAGGTACAGAGCACTAAATTTCAGTTATGGGTGATAACCATCCAGTATGTATACGAAGGGTTAAAAATATTAAACGTCAAAATGGGATCTTACAGAATTGTTTGCGGGAAGTTAACTTTCGCAGGAGTTATACTTTTTGAAAGTATAACTCCTCATACCGTTATAGTCTAGCCATTAGCTGTTTGGCTAATTCAGTCACTGGCAAAATTAGCCATTGAAAAAAAAGTAATCCATTACTGTCACTATTAGTCATTCTGAAAGATAATAACTTGGCTCTTATCGTCGCTCGGAAAGTAACCGTTTGTTCCATTATTTCTTTCGCCACAAATGTTGAGGGCCAGCTTTACGATTCGCTGCCGCGTTTACTACATATAAACATATTCTACTCGTGCAAAATAACGATAAGAAGAATGATTATATTCGTTGCCACATCACGCGATGGTAACGTTGCCAGCAAGTCGTCACTGAAAAACGTAACTTGTTCCCGTTACAAGTAACACATTACTTCCCAATTCTGACTTTTTACAAAAAAAGAAGGAAAAAAAAGACCCATCGCAGGACGTTTGATTACGGCAAAATACGAGAACCACGGGTTGCGTCGTAAAACCACGATTTCCGGGATCAAACGTCACCGCGGCACTTTCGCCTCCGCCGCGCTCTCCTTCAGCTGCCCTCGCGACTTTATCGTCGCGGCGTGGGAGACGACGTGCCGTGTGGCCGTTTTTTTCCGCGCTCGAAACCATTTAGGGGAAACCGCCGCGCAGTTGCCAGCGGAAAGCCTTATTCTCGCTCTTAAATCTTCGCGCTCGCGAGCCCCAGAGCGCGGCGCGGCCAGCCCAGCCGGTTGGATTATCGCGCACCGTGTATTTTGGCGTGCGGAACGTTCTCGTCCTGTCTGGCAGGATGCCCGTTATGCGAAGTACTGCCCGGTCCATCATCCCTCCTTGCCCACGGGGCGAGGACGCGAGGTCGGTGGTGCGAGAACGAGGGGAGAAATTGGGGACGAGGTCGCAAGATCGCGGCTAGATCTCTGCGCACCCTCTCGCCACTCCGCCAACGTCGGGCGAATCTCGGTTTGTTTAAGGTGGGTCTGTTTTAATTGTCGTGCTTGTTAGTGATCGTCGTGTTGGATTTATACGGCGCGTCAAGCCCGTATTCCCCGCGGGGGAAATGACGGGCTTCGTTCTCGAGATTTACGTTCCCTTCGAGAATTCCCCGACTAATGATAGACTTAAATTATTAGCCAAACTGAAAGTAAAAGAGAGAGAGAGAGAGAGAGAGAGAGAGAATTACTCGAAAAAATAATTCCATAACGGGGAACTTTAGCAATTTGTCGCGACATTAACTTTTAGGCTGTCGACATTTTTTCATTAAAAAAGTGGTTTTTTTTCTCGAAAACTTTTCTATAAGTAACATATATATGGTCCAGAATTTTGACATTTGTGCAAAGCCACAAAAGTAGCTTTCTCGGCAGTTTAAAGGTTAACGATACAAGGGAACAAACGTAATCGTTCCAACGTGATCTCTCTATTGTGTGACGCACAATACAAAATATATCGTCGCAACGGGAAGTAAGAGGACGAGCGGATAACGTTGTTTCGCTCGTATCCACATCTGCATACGGAAAAAATTTCGTAGTAACAACTACTATAGGAATTTGTAACCAAAATAAATCGACATTCTATCGTGTAATTGAGACTATGTCGTCATTATTTGTGCTACTTACATGTATATTTCAGGAATTGAATGCCCTAACTAAATTTGCTATGTTCCTCAGCAAGATAGCCTATTCCCGCACTACTTACAACATAGCAAAATTGAAAAAAGGTTAAAAAAAAACAGAAAGGAAAAGAGAAAACACACTAAAATATTTTCTCTCTCTGTAGAAAATAATATCTGAGGTTAATTAGATACAGTTTTATTTGGTTCATTCCCCATTGAATCGGCACGGATAATTGAATCGCGCGCATAAAAAGCCCTGCACTGTCGCCCACGTGGGATTTGTCAGCGGCGATGCAAACCGCGCAAGCCTCGCGCAACCTTTTTAATAAGCCGGCCGCGCGTAAACGCAATAACGATTTTACGAGCGACCCGATTTATTACTCACGCCGGAAGCTTTTTCCGCGAAAAAAGCTTTTTCGGCTCGAAGCGAGCCGGTGGGAAAATAATTGCGAACGATCTGTACTCTCACGCTACAGCGAGAAAATCCAGGCTGCAGCGCGCGCGCCTGTTTATTTCGATGAACGAATATAATCGTCGGTGCGCGAATTGTGCTCTTTCTCTCTATTTGTCTGTTTGTCTCTGTCTGTCTGTCTCTTTCTCTAACCCTCTCGCAAATTTATGGAAATTTTGGCGCCGTTCGCTCAATTTGCGCAACGCGTTATTCCGCGTTATCTGTCATAATCAGGATTGAACTATTATATCATAATCGTGCTGCAATCTGTCACAGTGGGCAATGCAATTGTCACGATTCACAGCGAAAATTTGAGTCAGCTGCATAAAGTATCGACTTGGAGCGAATCCCTCCCTCGGCACACTCCTCCCTCGTACCACATCTTACACACACCGTGGAGCTGCAATTGCGAATTAAAGCGAGGCTAGATGAATCTCGTCTCGGAATCCGGAGTAAAAGTCGCGCTTAAAAACGTTGAATATTCTAAATCGGCGACGCGGCTCTTTTTAAGCTGTCGTTTGCATTTTCGTTTCTCGCGATCGGCTTTTTGACTTTATTTCAATAAATTAATCGCGGACACACACAATCCCAGAAACGATGTTCCGTTTTGGTAAAATTCGAGCGTTTTAATAAAATTCGATATGTTTGGTCGCGAAATGTTTGTTCCGCAAAAAGTATCTTGTCGCGAATATTTTTTGTGAGATGAAATGAGGAAAAAGCAAGTCACATCAGGACAACAACAACGACGACGACGACGACAATAATGACGTAGGGTGCTGGAGTCATCTCGATATAAGAGTATCTGAACAAAGTATTCTGCGAGAAGAAGATGTAATTGCTGAGATACTGAGAGAAAAATATAGTTGCTTTCGGCGTCAACTTTTGTGATTTTAATCATAAAAATAGTTAGGAAAACCATTGTTTTAGTAAGTGTTATTAGAAAGATGGTTCTTCTAATTACTTTTCTGGTTAAAATTACAAAAAAGTATAGTTGACGTCAAAAGCAACTATATTTTTCTCTCAGTGTATAAGGTGTAAGTTATGGTATTTCGGCTAGATTTCCGCCGTGGCTTCTTCGGGTGGCTTCTATATTCGACTTCATAGTAGTTCGCGCTGGAACCGTGACGATTGCAACCAACTGAAGTAGCAGCATCTTAAGTGTCTCTGGAAGGATTCGCCACGTCAGTTTATTGCAAGTTGTCAATGTTATGAGACGTGTACAAACGAGATACGTGTTAACCGAATCACTCGAAATACCGTAACTTTCCTTTTACCGTAAATTGGTTCATACCCCTTACTTAAATTAACGGCACATATTCCTGTTCAGATATATGGAGATGTGGAGTAGCCAGCACGACTTTTTCTCGCGATATCCTTCCGCTATTTCTCGACGTCTGGCTTTCGATGGTCCCGCACACGGATGTACGTCGCAAACGCGTGTATACCCTTGCATCTCGGTAAATACGGCCAAACGGAGAGAATCAGCGATGAGAACCATCACAGGTCACTTGTTTGGCAAACACAAGCGGGCGGAGACAGGCGCTGTTAATTACACGATTTTCCGAAGGCCCTTCACTGATTTAACGATGTCGAGATCTGTTATCTAATGGATACTCGAGGCTGCGTTTCCACTGAGAGACACGCGCAAGTTGGAAAATGGAAACAGCCTCGACATATGATCCGGAACCTGAGAAGAGAAAAATCAATCGCGCTCGTTCATCAAAGTAAGAGTATCAGAGTAAGAGACAAAATGAGAGCCAGTTGCAGATCCAATGTGTGCGTGTATTTGCATGCAATAATAAAACGTAAAATTTATAGTGATAAAATAATGAAATTGCAATAATAAAATTTCAATCGCGTAACGTGATCGTATCTGGCTTTCATTGTCTCTTATTCTTGTTGTCCCTTACTACTTAGCTTAGACTTACAATGTGTTTTTTGCTTTCTATTTCTTTCTTTTTATTTTCTTCTGACTGAAGCTTTTAGCTAGAAAAAGATGTCAAGAAAATGGAAGCAAAGAGCATATTGTAAATTAAGCTTTATACACGGAGAAAATACAGAGAATGTCCTTATTTCAACATGATTATTATGACAAAACATTAATGTTCCTTTTCGTTCATACATACTTTTTCACACAAAATTATTGTAATAACCATGATATTCTGGAAGTGATACAGTAGTTTTCTTTGCTGCTTGTTCATACGTATTTGAACAAAATTCTTAGTGCAGTATGGCGGAACCAAACCCTATGAATCTCTTAACTATAGTGTTTGTCCTACAAACCGCGACAAAAAGAGAGCAATATTTTTTTCGGTTGAGGCGACTATACGTGAGAATATACTTAATTGAACAATATCATAAGAACTGTGCCTGTGAGAATTGTTTAGATTGGCATATAACAATAACAATTTTAGTCCAATCTCTTTAATCATTCTCTTTAACCACAAAGAATGTGAATGTAATAATCATAGCAGTTTTTTCTGCGCATTGCTTGATTTTGATCAAAAAGCCCGCCAATATCATTTACTCGACGCACTCATTTATCCCTGTCTCGTTTTCTTGAAATCATAACGGGACTGTCGCGACTTCAGCGCGTCGTGTCTGAAGTTCGCGTCGTTTCGCGAAGAACCTCCCCGACGTTCCGTCGATTATACCCGCGAAGTTACTGACTCTCAGCCGTCGAAACGCGCGGCGCATTCAGCGCTCTCATCGGGAGTTTCCTCGTTCTCCGTTCGCGGAAGTGCCGCGGGAAGTCCTTGCCCCAGCTACTTCCGATCGATTAACGACGGTAGTTAATCATGCAACGCCAAGGACTCCTTGAAACTTGGGCCACAAGTTCGCGGCGCCTCGCCCGATCCACTCGTATTACTACTAACTTCCGGGCGCGACGTCGCGTCTACGCGTCTGTACTTCGCGTTGTAATAAGCACGTCTTCGCCCTGCCTTTACATCACCCAGTACGCGTTGTACCGGGTGAGCGCGGCAGAAATCTGGAACAAAGGGACGCGACCGCGCGCGCAACACGGCCGCTCTCCTCCTTCCCTCCTTCTCTCGCTCTTTCCTTCTCTTGTCCGTCCGCTCCGTCTTCTCTCCCGTCTCTCGAATCTAGGCTGTTACCGTGGCAACACAGGTACAGGACGCCGAAGAGGGACTGCCGAAGGCCACCGTAGAAAAGATGGCAGAAAACGGGAAAGACTTACTCGCTCGCTCACTCACTCACTCACTCATCGTCCTCCTCGCCCTCCGAGGAGTTTCTTGCCGCCGTCCCTTCCTCGCCAATCTCCACCCCATCTTCCTCCTTTTGGCCTGATCAGATGTTCGAAAAAATCAATAAGACTCTCCCTGCCGACTCGTTCCTCCGTCTTCTCTTTCTACGGCGGCACGGTCTACTCTCCGCCTTCTCTCTCTCTCTCTCTCTCTCTCTCTCTCTCTCTCTCTCTCTCTCTCTCTCTCTGTGCGCGCA
>NW_022639477.1:1682001-1682647 GCF_010583005.1 Odontomachus brunneus
TCCCCCTTCTCTCTCTCTCTCTCTCTCTCTCTCTCTCTCTCTCTCTCTCTCTCTCTTTCCTCGCTCTCCTCGCTCTTCCTCTTTCTCTCTCTCGGCTGCGGTGCGACACTTTGTTTGCGTCACATGCCGAGAGAAGCCACTACAATGAGAGGGAGCCGCGCGGGGACAACGGGGCGAAGAGGCAGGATGACTCAGGAGGGTTGAATGCACACGTGGAACGCTCCGTTGAGGCCACCGAGTATCCGGCACAGCTGATCGCGCGACGAGAGAGCATATATCGTGTGTCGGGCTGCTCCTGCGCGACGCGGCATGGTGCGCGAGACGACACGACACAACACGACGTCTCGAGGACGAGCATCGATTCTCCAGTCGAAACCCTTCGAGTCGTGTACGACGTTGCTATAAGCTGTCCCGAGCGAATGGGTCCGATGTTTTGGATATTGAGATGCGAGCCGGCGGTACATATAGATGTACCGTAATGTAACGTATGGAACGGAGGTGGGTCGCGCGAGAAATTCACCTCGGAGGTAAATTCAGCTTTATTTCGATGTGAAATCCATTCGAGGCGAGCCGGCGAACTTTGAATGTATATGTGATTTCGATACGACTCTCTCTCTCTCTCTCTCTCTCTCTCTCTCTCTCTCTC
>NW_022639477.1:1682988-1716879 GCF_010583005.1 Odontomachus brunneus
CTCTCTCTCTCTCTCTCTCTCTCTCTCTCTCTCTCTCTCTCTCTCTCTCTCTCTCTCTCTCACGAATGTTATAATTCGACTTTCGTACGATGGGCAAATTACTGGGATATCTGGGATATTGAAATGCGCAGTAGGTAGACGAATACATATATGTAGGATGAAGTAAGTAGGAGCGAGAGTATGCGGCGCGATAGTGGAAAGCGGGAAATGCCAATCGGGAAGTTTGTTTGGCGGAGTAACTTTGGAGCTTTGTTCAAACGTAACCGCCAAGTTCCAAGGTGAAATTGGTTTAAAAGTGTGAGCGGCCCCGTGGTCCTTTATTTCAGGAAATCCGGCAACGGAACGGACGCGGCAGTCTCCCGCGACACCTTGATAAAGTAAAGGAAAAAAAAACTCAGTTTCGTTAGAGCTGATTTGCCATAATCTTCCGTGAGCACCGCTCGTTCGTTCTAATTTCCTAACATCCACCGCCGTTATATTTCGCAAACTGCATTTCCCCGCCAGCAAACGTGCTCTCCTCTGCGACTAACGGCCTCTTTCGCGGCTCAGAGCGAAGCTTAGAAAGCGAGTCGGATTAGACTCAAAAATCCCGGCGCGTGCGCCTGAGGAAGGGAGAAAGAAAGAGAGAAAGAAAGAACCGCAGCACTGGTGCATAAAGACATCCACTTCCTGGCGAAATCGGAATAATTAACCGAGCAACCCGCGAAGCGAGGTGAGGCGAGACCAGACGAGACGAGGTGAGGTGAAGTGAAGTGAAGTGAATGGGAGTGAGTCAATGAGCGAAGCTTCGACTTTAGATCCGGTTCACCCTCCGATGGATGCCGTTCACCCGCCGCGCTATACATACATACATACACTATACATTCTAATAGGCGCGATTCTACGTAAGAGGAACGGGCATGGTTATCGCGCGTGTTAGAGCCGCGCGCCTTGAATATCGTGACTAGCTGAAAGAAACTCGTTATAGTCCCTGGCCCCGCGCACGCCACATTCCCGTCCCCGGGAACAAACAGCGCGCTTCCTCGCGGTAGTCCCCGGGCCCGTAGCGGTTGTTGGGCGGACCGGTGCGCTCTTAATTCCCACGGGCAGCAATGGGAAAGAAGCTGCTGCTGCTGCTATTGCTACTACGCTCGACAATAACCGGCTACCGTTTTACCGGGCGTCCCAGAATTGGCGGAGAGTGGACGTGTGTAACGTTATTCTTTGCGAAATTCGAGGCCGCGGCGCTTCCGAGAGAGAGAGAGAGAGAGGGGGGGGGGATGGAATTACGGACTAGAATTCGTCAGAGTTTGAAGAGTAGAGTGTTTGAAGATGGGGAAGATGGAAAATTTTTATACAGATCTCTCAAGTCGATTAATCCCGAATTTTTTAATCCTACTTTTTAACCTTAATTGTATATCTGTATATTCTAAAGAATCAGTGCATATATGTTTAAAATATATGGAAACTGAAGTCCTACTTAAGGTCTCCAAATGGCAGAAAACGCACTAAATGTGCGACTTGTAGATTCTAAAGAGAATTTGTCGGCAAAGTTAGTACACTGAAAAAAAAATGAGAAATAAGAAATATTTATTTGTGCTAATAACATATTTACTTGCACTGATATACATAATATACATAATGCAAACGTTGAGAAAAAGTTTTTTTCACAAATAAGGAAATATATTTTGTCTCTAAAACCACGTACATGTTGTTTTTCTCATTGCAAGCAATTATTCGATTCAAATAGAAGAATTTTGATACAATACATATGTCAGTAGTACACATTAAATAAATATTCCTCATCTATCAGATATTTTTTCTCTCAGTACAGATTAAATAGAATCAAAAGAGAGGTTGATGTAAGCTTCAGAGCATCAAAGTAGACGTCAAATGGAACATCGAGGTCGAAGGTAGCATAAAAATTTCGATTCGGGATATTAAATTCGCGCGTGCATCGATGTGTTTCTAAATGTCGAGCGTTGGAGCTTGCGATTTTTTACGTAGATGACGACTCTTGTGCCGATTCTTTTTCTGTCGTGTACCTTAGTTACGTAAGTTCCGCGGGAAGTAAGAATTAGATTAATCACGGTACACGAAATGGCTCGCGTAATTAGCGTCCATCTCGAACTTTTTAATTACGCGTACGCGCGCGGCGCAAAGTAGTACAGAGGTAGACGGCGACTCGGAACTCGTGCGCCAAGGTAACTTCTCCAAATATTTTTCTTCTCCTTTTTATCATGATCTAACCAAGTCCAGATGTTTATTTGCACAGCTTGCATGCGCGTGCGCCCGCGTCTTTCGTCAAACGCTTTGGATCCTGTTATTCTCGTCGGGGCTTCCTTTCACTCGACTACGAGACTTCGTACGTTCGCCGTGTAATTCCATTAACTCGGTTACCTACCATCCTCCCGACGTATTAACCGCTATTACTACGATGACTCGCGTTATCGACGTTATCGGTCCCGTTAGCCAATTTCACATAATTATCAACTGCGGAATATCCAATTTGAATTTGCGCGGCTGTCAATAATGTAATCTGCCGTGATGTCGCGCCGCGAAAAATGCGACTGGAAAATTGGAATTGACCATCTGATTGGGAGTCATCGGGAAATCACGTTTTCACGACGGAATTATCGTGAAACTGCTCTGTGTGTACTTACCTCAAAGACACTGCACTATCGATCGGCACTCTTTAAAGTGTGATTAAATCCGTCGCTCTGTATATCCGAAGTGTCCTCTCCCAAAATAATCAGCTCCTTCTGTCCGAACATAATTAAATCAGGAAATTAGGAAAGTCACTTTTCAAGAGAAACTCGTTAACGTTATCGAAAAACTATGACTCGTTGCCGTTATCCCTGCTCCCGAAGTAACGCGATTTCCGTTATTTTTTCGCCAACTCTTCGTTAGATCCCCCTTTTTTCTCATTGCCGCCCATTCCATGTACACGTGCGAAATAACGATTAAACTAACGATTATATTGGGAGAAAAATCTAGTAATAGTTAACAAATGCGTTTAATTAAACGTTTCAGTGCGATATTTGTAATGAGTATCAAATATCGTGATAGTTATCAACCGTTTGATAATAATTACAAAATAAGTAGTAAAACAAAGCCTTCAATTAGTTGATTTAATCAAGTGATTTGATAGTTGATATCGCACCAAATGGTCGAGCACCAACGCTCGACCAAATGCATTTATTAACAAGACTTCTTTTTCTGTGCGAGTGTGTTCTGACGTGTTTCTTGCTTCCTTTATGTTACAGGTTAGTATTCGCTGATGTGTCCAAGAGGAATCTGCCGCGCAATATGGGTAAATACCGTAGTGTATTCGCGCTAATTCCGATCGCTCGGCTGAACGCTCGAGTCGAAGTCGATTTTAAATCGCCGTCGCGACTCGGTTACACTAACGCGCGCGGCGCAAGAAGTCGAAACCGCTCGGCGACGTTTTATAACGCACTGGAGCGTCTTACATCATTAGCGGCAATCCCTTTATATTTTACGGTTGGCCAGTCCGCGGTTTCTGTTCGGTAATGCGTGCGGCAACGTTCAGCTCCCCGAGGACGTCGCGGACGAGCAGACAGGCGTAACGCGAGCGAAACGAAAGTTCCCCGCGCGCGAATCTACGTTCGCCCTCCCCGCGATTCGCGATGGATTTCATTCCCATCTTGATGAACAGATCCGCGACGCGAAGGAGGAGACGCGAGATCGCGCGTTTACAGCTCGCTACCGCTGCATCGGCAGGCTGCGATTCGAGCGAGCGGAGCCACGGACGATAGTCACGTCCGGCCAAATTATGTAAACTTACGTAATCCTTCGACTGCTCGTCTGGCCGTGTCCTCTCGACGGTCGGTTAACCCTTTCGCTGTAGCGTATTAACCCATTAAAGCTAGAACATAAAACGTAACGTAACGTCGCTTTCACACGAGAGGCGTATCTTTCGCGGTCTGCGTTCATCTCTATGTCAAATAAAGCGAATCTACGATCTACACCGTTCTTCCGTACAGAGAGACAAGGTTGCATTAACGTGAACTTTAGCTGTAATAAGAATCAACGCGTTTTGGTTGAAGGAAATGGAATTTCTGATCTTTAGGACCATATTTTGGTCATAAAAATCATACACAAACGTAGAATTTTTTTGTATGAAATCAAATTTCATATCAATCGAATCAAATATAATCGAATCTTTTTGTATGAAATCAAATTTTATGTCAATCAAATCAAATACAATCGAATCTTTTTTCTACGTACTCAATTAAAGTTCGTCAATTGGCTAAAAAAAATTTTGTCAGAATTGGACGTTTACGTATAAATCACGACTACTATTCTACGTCTGCGTGTAGAAAATCTAAACTGTGTATAAAATGTCATCTGCCATCGTTCGAAGAATATGACTTGATCAAAAAATTAATTATGGAAAGTTGATATTTTTATTTAATCTGTAGAATACTGATGTAAATTCGTGGACATTGTTTCTCAAACGGGTTTGAGTTCACAAAATTCTCTAGCTGCATTCTTACCTTACATAGAATTAAATTTATCCAATCTATCACATAATGAAATAAGAATATCATGCAATATATCTCTTTTAAATATCACATTCATAATTAATATTCAAAACAATCATTCAAAACAAATACTATAACTGTCTCATAATTGCTCTTTTTATATATTTCAATTTGCAATATTCTATAGTTTATATCGTTTACATACACATGAAAAATAACTGTGGAGACGTAATCTTAAAATTTACGATACTATATCTGGATTCTATGTCTCTGCAAACGAAACACCGAAAAGAGGGGAAGTATGTGAGAGAGAAAGAAAGAGAGAGAGGGAGAGAGAACGTGAAAGAAAAGAAAAATCGAACATTGACAGTTTTATTTTTGCGATATCGCGACAATTACCAGCGCGTTTTGGCCAACGTGAGGTATCGTCGCGGTATTTTTCGAGGATTTCACAGTATCGATCTCCTCGTAGTGGCGGTGGTAGTAAATGGTCTCCGATAAACCCGATAAGATTGCACTCCAATCGCGACATATTGCACGCTCTTGCCGCGATCTTCCGAGGTCGAGCGGGCCCTAAAAACGGCAGGGCTTTCGTGCCGTCGCTTTTTCTCGCCCTGTACCCCCGAACGCCCGAAACTATCAATTTCGATTCTCCTTCCGTCCCTCTTTGCTCTCTACCTTGGTGTTTGTTACTTTTTTCACGGTCCGCGTTCACCTCAATTAGAGAACGGTACTTTTGAGCGGGTCAATGCATCCGTTCGAGATCAGCGAGCGTGCCCAGAAACAAAAGGCGGCCGGGTTTCACGCTTTTGCGCCAATGTTTCCGGAATAACGTCCGTGGCACGTGCATTAACTTTTTTACACCCGGCTGAGACGTTCCCGAACTCGTCGCCGGCCTTCAGCGCGCACGAACTCCAGCAGCTGGCTGAGATGGAATTCTCCTCTCGGCGATAATGTGGGGACGTGTTCCGCGTCAGTGCCGGAAATTTAGAAGTGACCCAAGGACTGAAACAAGAGACTTCCAAAGGTCGCGAACACGCGGGAACGGGAAGAGTTCGCCTCGGCTACCCTCCCCTAAATAGAGTCTTCTAATTTTTTAGGAGACTCAGTCTTTGCGATATTGGAAATTGAAAAGAAAGGATGAGTCTGATATTTGCCGAGAAAGAGATAGACTCGTAACGCGGCACGGAGAGCGGCCGATGGAGGACGAAACGTGAGATTCTGTTTGCCTCTCTAGCGCGACCGTCGTCTGCGCTTTAATACCGGGCTATCACGGCCGGAGCTATTACAGCCAGGAAGGAACGCGAGAGCTGCGTTTGCCATTTTAAGAAATTGGAACGCGTCGACATTGCACTCGCTCTGCGGGTGTTTAAACGGTTTACGGTCGGTTTTACGAACAACGCTTAAACTCGGGCGTTATAACTTGACCAATCGCTCGTCTTTTTCCGGAACTAACAGAATTAGAAAAGAAGGGCGGGGAAAAAGAGAGAGAGAGAGAAACAGAGACAGAGAGAAAGAGAGAGAGAGAGAGAGAGAGAGAGAGAGAGAGAGAGAGAGAGAGAGAGAGAGAGACAGATTGAAAAGATCGAGTGAGAGAACAAGGAATCCATGAAACTACGATTAAAATTAACGAACTAGCGAGAGCGATCTTCAATGGGTCAACGATCGTTGCTAAGAGTATTTTTTTTCCTAATTATGCTGATGGTATCCAAACCAGAATCTTCCTTCAATTCAAGACAGTATATCTGCTTCATAGATACAAACTAAGAGCTGCTAAGGTTTCCATCATCAGTCAGCTCACGTCGTGATAATCATAAACTTCTATTTGAGTAGAATCACAGTATATACTCTAGATGAGTCCTGATGCGGGCGACTCAAGTGTAGCCGCGTAAAAACAGATTGCCGATTGCAGCGAATCGAATCCGGAGCGTAAACAGCGACCGGTCTGATCGGACAAGTGGTTAATAATCGTAATCGAGTGAAACTGGGCACGGTCTCCCAACCATCGACACATCAAAATGGCTGGGCTCGAGCGTGTCTATCCCCTGCGCGTTCATTATCTTTGCGAACAAACACAGCCTTTACGGTCAAGGGATACGCGTATCGGGCCGATGCGGCTTAAACGGATTAACGTGGCTTCACTCGCGTGACAGTAGACGTTATTGGGTGCATTTACCGTGCGCGTTATTGGACGCATCTTGCATTAAGGTTCGCGCACGTGCAGCGCGGCTCGGCGCTTATCTAGATAAAGAATAGCATCGCGATCTCGCCTGCGGGATTCCTGTTGAGGAAGCTTTAAGCGATTCCCAGCGGGTCGCGTCGGAAGTGAGATCTCTCGCTTCCGCAATTATGCAACGGCACAATTATGCCCCCGGACCCATTATTAATCTGCTGCATAGTGTTGGAGTACTTAGCCCGAAGCTCGTCTTCGATTAGCCTCACATTAGTTTTCGATTCTTAACATCGTCCGTGCGATTGAACGCGAAATAACTTACGATAAGGTGCGCATTTACTAAGTAAAAATGTCAGTTCGATATCGTGCAAAATTCATTCTCTCTCTTTCTTTCTCTCTCTCGGGATTATACACAAAAAACAAATAAGCGCGCAGAAGCTAGGATGTAGTCGTGTAACATTAGCAAATATTTAAAGGGTAAAAGTATCAATATTTGGACACACACCTAGTTCTGGGCATTTTTATTATTTTACTTTTTCAATACGAATATTTAAACTTTCAACGCAAAGTATGTATTCAAATTTTATGTTTAAATATGAATTTCTTCTTTACGAATTCTACTTTTAGATATCCGTATTTAAAGACAATAAGATCGTTCAAAGTTAATTACGTACTCCGATATTTAATATTTTTATCTTAATGTCGAATAATCGATCAACTTATTAGCAGTTTAAACTTAGCAATGTTACAGTAAGAAATATATTCACCGCTAGAAGCAAAAATGGCGTTTTACTGCATGTATACGATAAGATACTTAAGGATGTATCTAAGATACAATCGATGACAAAAGTGCTTGAAAAACGAAAAATTTGAATATCTGCTTCAAACATGTTGTAAACCTAGTGATGAGTGATATAAATAGTGGCTAACATAATATATTTCTTATTTAAAAAGTTATTTTTTACTTTCTCAACAGTTTATTACTTTTATTTACTTTTTTCACCTTTCTATAATAAAACTTTTGGCAGGGAAAATGTTCTGAATTCAACTTTAAAACATTAAATTTCGTATTTATTTAACATTAATATCCATCAGTGCAAAAGAGATAAAGTAATTGGGATAAGTTAAAACAGGTAAATATCTGAACAATAACTATCAATATTATTTGTTGTTATTATAAATATTTAATGAAAAAAATTAAACGTACCATGTAGTTTGTGGCTTGTACGTTGGCAGTACGTTGCACTGTGCAGGCAGATTAGATGAAACAATAAAAGCCTCAAATTTTACACTTATCCTATTGTTCATCGAAATTATTTAATTTGTATTTTTGTCCTCTGCATGAAATAATGCAGGCAAAACAAGAATTTACGACGTAACTTTATTATACTGACTTATAGGTTATTCGTTTGACACACCAGCTGATTGCAACGTTACCGCATTTCCACAGTCCAGTTACAAATTCCTTACGACAATCGTAAAATTGTCACAAATAAAAATTAATTTTTCTGAAATCGTGTTGTGAAAACTAATCAAATTCTGCAAATAGTTCCGATAATTCAGGATCTATATGTATAAAAATACTTAAATTTTTGGTATTATTTTTTCTATACGTCTTTACTTATTACATTCAGGAAAGTTGCTTTTGGCATAAGAACATGTGTAAAATTAATAATTACTCTTCAACGGTTTAGTAAATCGACTTGAAATTTTTTTCAATATATTATAGATAATTAAGGAAAAATTACCTAAAGTTACCTTTTATCAAATTGGTATTTTAATATAGTTCAGATACAGCCTTAAAAACGGCTGCTACTTAGCTGCTCGCATTAATCTGCGCTTTTGCGCGTCAGCTGATAGACTTTTACCTCGCAGTGAAGACATTTCTTAGCAATGACGAGTTAATCTTTTAGCCAAGCTTGAATCAGTTGCTAATATTTAACCGACAATACTCTCTCTTGTTATTAAAAGAATTGGAGATTAAAAGATTTGGTTATTAAAGGAGGTTGCTGTTATTGTCTGCACGTATACTCGAGATCGAGACGCGGCAAGAGTGCTCCGCGGCAATTTCGGGATCTCCCTCGTTAACGGTAGGGTTAATGGATACACAGAGACGCGTGCTCGAGAGGATTGCAATTGCGACGGACAGGAATATCGCGCGTTACCCGTCTTCCCGAGAAATCCTCAACATTGGAAGGCGCCGTGCCGAGCGCACGTAATCGTCGACGAGATATCCTAGTCGGTAAGTTCTGCGCGGCCGCGTGGCAGAGCACGTGAATGTAGGTTAGAATGCGGTAGGGTAACCAAGCCACGAGCAGCGAGCGCAAGCAGCCAGGCAGGCAGACAAGCGAGCAAGCAGCTGACGCGGTGGAATCAATATTCTCACGTGTACGCGTATATGGTATGCGCGCGGGCCAACCCGCGCTCTCGCAAACGATGTGTCAGAGAAAAGGGTGTATGTGTGTGTGTGTCGTGTGTGTGTTGTGTGTGAGAGAGAGAGAGAGAGAGAGAGAGAGAGAGCGTGTGAGCTAACAAGGCTCGGGAAAGGTGACGATCATTAATGAGAATGTATTGTCGATCGCGATAATTATGACGACGGGGAATGACGTCCTTATCACTTGGCGAGTCATCTCGTTCCTCAACGATTACGCGACTGATATTAAATATATATCATTAAGGGTCTGCAGGAGCCACAGTCGAGACCTCTGTCGGCGAGCCATGAAATAGGCAAAGATATTGTTCGTTTTTCGAACAAATTACAAAGAGAATCATATTGTAATATTACGATATTCGTAACCAGGAGAATGTCTTCACATTGTAGTACAGAACGTTTTTCTGGAAAAGAGGGTCGAAATGAAGACGATTTATTTGAATAAGCCTTGTGCAGAAAGTGCAGTACATACGAGTCCACATTTTAATTCATCATAAATTCTTAAAAGCCTAATTACGTAATCCGGCTTTGTACTGCATTTTGCACATTTGTAAGGAAGACTGTGATAGTCTGATGAGCAAATGTAACGTTCGCGATACGAAAAATTGCAGGAAGTGCAATCCAGCTGTACCAACTCCCAGCTGTGACGTTCGCGCGAGCGATGCGTGTTAGTCTCGCGTGTATACGGACACACAATCACGCACACAGCGGCGTTTCTCGTGCTCTCGCCGCCTCGAAAGTCAAATCAGGATTTGCTCTTGGCTCCTGCGGACCCTTGAGTGCTGATATTAACGCTTAATGTCGCGACTCAGAGCTATTTTGCGGACGGTATCGGGCTCGTTATTGAAGAAACATCGTCGCCTTATCCCCGGTGGTCGGCTCGACGAAGTTAGCGCCTTCTCACCCCGACGAAAGTTAAGCCAGCATAGTTAGTTCTGTTTGTTATCCGAGACAAAAGAAGTTTTCGCGAAGAATCGCGACCTCCTCCCGGCGGGAGCTTCGCGAGCAGCTTCTTCAGGGAGACGGCGAATCGGATCGCTGGACTCCGCACTGTTGCACACGTTTTTCCAAAGCAGCGAAACGTTTTCCCGAAGCAACGGGAACAGATGTCGCAGCACAACACTTTGAGGGTGGTGCGGGAAATCCTGTGCACTTGAAGATGAACGATTTTTCAATTCTCCATCAGGAGAGAACGTTGCTTCGCTCATTCGCCAAAATGCGGCGCACTGCTGACCGCATGGTCGGTGAATATAGCGCGGCGATGAGATAAGGAACGCCGCAAACTTTTCACGCCCTGTCCGGGTAAGCAGATAAAACTGAAACTATCGTGTCCTTCGTGGCAGCCGCTTGCTATCGGTACTTGCATATTAAAACTCCCGTCCGATGCGTCGATTCCATTCGCGAGCGGGACGCGATGCCATGCGGCGAAGCCAGCAGGAGGGAAGTCGTCCAATATTCATCAGGACTTTTCGCGATTGCGTTTTTCAATATTCTTGCGCGAATCAACGGCATTGCGCTATCCATTACAGCCACTACGCGGCGAACTACCCAGATAGACTACCCTTTCTATGATTAGCTCGTCGCGAAACAATCACAATGGAAATTCTGTGCTTTTCTTTTAATTACATTTATCTCCCAGGCAGACTTTTATGATTATCATGACATAACCGATAATGAAACTTCACAATTCTCTTATCTATATGAGATGACTACATTGAATAAACCATAGAATAATTATTGTTTACATATCAAAGTTATTATTTAAATTTAATTTATTTTTATCATTATTATGTTTACATCATAGAAATTTAATTATTAGTTACACAAATAAAATCTTACGACTAGCTCTTAAAGGCCTAAATAATATTATATAGAATGTAGTTATCTAAAGAGCTTTACTTCTATTGTTTTGTCACATTGATGCGGTAACAAATTGCTGAAAGTTGCGCTCAGATTTTCCTCATTACATTTACATATTATTTTAACCAAATTTAGATCATCATTTCTTTCGCGTTTCTACATTGTCACTCTATATGATAGATATGAGCGCCACGTGAGCCGCTCGCAAAGGGATGCAACCTTCACAAGTCGACTGGTATAAAATTGCCGCCAAATTGACGTACACTCGCCTACATCTGGGTACATTCACCCGTGCTATCTAACGCCGCCCGGCCCGTCGTCTTTCACGCCGCTACGAAAACGACTGATCGATAAATTTCCTCGGCGCACACCCGCTCGCCACCTCACGACATCGCGCTCGGGGCCGCTAATTTTTAGAAAGCGCGACGGGACGGACCCTTCACGTTTGACCCCCTTCGCTCGTCGAGACTCGTTAACGGTGTAATATCCGCGTATCTCGTTCTCGCGCGCATTCGGCTCCCCGCGATAAATCACGCCGATCGGCTGTCGTGTGCTGGATCCGCGCGCTTACTTTCAAATCTCGGCTTCGACCGGCGTGAGAAAGAAAGAGAGAAAGACACGCGTGGGGAGGAAGAAGAAGAAAAGGAGGAGGAGAAGGTGGTGGACGCGCGTTGAGCTCGCCTTGACGGAAGAAAGCGAGCGGCTTCGGATGTGTTATCGGCTCTCTCGCGGTCGCTCGCGCGGCGTATAGATGTCCCTCGCCGGCCATTCGTAGCCGCCCCGCTATTGGACCGTGACTCGCGAAAGAGTGGGAGGACCAGGGCGAGATGCGATTGGTGGCGCGCGTTGGCTCCGACGGAAGCGCTCGCGAGGAGAGCGTCGCTCGCTCGCTCGCATCGGCATTCAGACGGTTCGGGACTGTGCAGCGTGCCGGGTCGCCGCGCTGTTCCCTTCTCGCTCTCGGGCCATTTTCAGCAATCCCTCTAATCGTAGTCGCGTGCGTCTCGCGATCGACGCGCTCGCGAATACGTCACATTGTGAAGTTCGACGAACGCGCCCGTCGGCGGTCAGCTGTGGAAAATCGGAGCGCTCGGCGACGAGACACGTGACCGACTGTGCGCGCAAGTTTCCAGGGAACGTGTCCCACTCGCGGTGGTGCGACGGGGAGAGAAATAGGTAAATCGAGGGTAGAGAAAGAGCGAGAGGACGCGACGGGAAAGAGGAAGAAAGAGAGGGAGACGCAGTGACATACGCGCGCGCGCGCGCTCAGGCCGGCCGCGATCAGGTGACAAGTCCGTCGCGCACTCGGGGTGCGACCTCCCGCCCCGTCGTTGCGCTCCGAAGGAATATTGGAGCAGTCGCCGTTTGGCATCCGCGCGGTACACTCTTATTACGTGCCTACGTGCTCCCGTGTTTACACACGCGCAACGCGAGCTTTGTTCTCCTTGTCACGAGACGAGGAGTCACACGTGCGTCGGACCTACCGTTGGTACGATAAGCGGCTTGTGTTATCAATCGTCAAACATCCAACTGTGCTCCCCTCGACCTCCCCGGACTCGTCGTTCGGTGATTGCGACAGGTGAGGTGACTTTCGATTATCGGACGGAAGGAAGGAGGAAGTGCGAACGCTTTCTGTCTGTCCGCTGTTTGTCCGTGTGTGCGTGAGAAGAGCGAGCGAGTCCCCGCGGTGCATCACGAGTTATTCCGACGTGAGTGTGCCACATCCGACGCGGAGACTGCTGCAGCGCGGCGAGCGAGAGAGAGAGAGAGAGAGAGAGAGAGAGAGATCGCTAAAATTGGATACCTTCGCCGCACCGAGCGCTCGCGCGACTGACCGCGCGCTCCTGCCGAACCGGACGATGAGCAGGTCGCTTCGTGGACGATAACGAAGGTACGCGAGTCTATGATATTCTTTAAATGGCCGTCCCCGTGCCGAGCGTCTTCAACGTCTGACTCTCGACGCGGAGACGACGCTCCAATTGTCACTCGCGGATAGTGAATGCCTCCTCGCGATTTATTATTGTACTGCAAGTTGCTGAATCATTACATTGTGTATACATCGCAATTGTTAGCGCATTGTCATTCCTATGCGAAATTCTTTCGACTCTTCCGACACTTGTCTTATTGACATTTTCGTGGTCGGTGACGCGATCCTAAAACTGAAGGACGTGAAATTTGCAGTCAAACTGGAAACCTCCTCTGAATCATGCTTTGAATATTCTGTTGATATATTCAACATCATATGCTTTGAATTATTCATTACTTAAAAAATTGCAAGATAAATATATTTTATAAATATAAATAAGATATGAAGAAATTATAAATTGCTGAACCACACAAGAACTTGAAGCATGATTTAACTTGTGTGAGAATTTAATATTTTATTACCTTCATATTCTTTTTAAATCCTAGTAAATCCTAATAAATTTATACATATCACTTATATATAAGTGTATAAGATATACAGGGTGTCTCACACTCTCCTCCGGGCATTTTGTGGGGACGTAGAACAGGTTGAGGTGAACATAAAAGTCCTATACCGTTTTGCGATATTCGCAATAATTATCGAGATATTAATTGTAGAAAATTTGTAAATGATCATGCAGATATGGTAAATGAGTTATAGTAGCGACGACTGCCGTCGTGTACTTATACTTTAGGTCAAATTGAACAAAAAAGTCCTCTACCATTTTCCAAATAATCACATAGATTTTTAATTATTAATTAAAGAAGATTATTGCACGATTTTGCGTGATAATGCACTCATCTTCTTTAATTAATAATTAAAAATCTATGTGATTATTTGTAAAATGGTAGAGGACTTTTATGTTCACATTAACCCATTCTACGTCCCCACAAAATGCCCGGAGGAGAGTGTGAGACACCCTGTATAAGTTGTTATATACATGAAGAAAAAAAATCTGGTGGTATCAAATGAAGTTAATTTCGATTTGAGAACGGTTTGTAGGTTTTGTGTGGTCCAAATTTCGTTCAAAGAATCAGAAATTTCGCGTGTCTCAACGAAAATGCGCAGGTTCGTTGTTTACAATCAAAGTTGACGTTAATATATGACCCGAATTATCTTCTCCAGGGATGCAGGGACTGGTTTATCTCTTAAACAAATCTTTTACATGCGACCTTCGGCATCGTAAATCGGCAAAATGCGCCGGCATAATATCTCTCACGTTACGTGACGCTCATTTCTAAAACTAACAATCGAGCAGCGATTTTGGATAAAAAAGAAAAAAAGTCACGAAAACGGTGCCACGTCAGCGGCCGCGAATATGTTCACCTCGACGCGAAAATTTCACGGTAACGATCACCGCGCGATATCGTCGCGCACGTTCTCGCTGAGAGCCATTATAGAAAGATACGGTTTATTTCATTAAGCTCTCCCTTCCCCCGCTCCACGCACTTTTGCCGACAGCTTAACGCGCGCACGTGTAAGAGAGCATTTGCTGATGCGACCGGCGTGCATTATGCGAGCCGGCTCTGCATAATGATGCGACGGCTTGCTCTTAAGTAACATAAGATATTCCGTTTACGGGTCTGTGGGACAGAAAAGAGTTGACGCTAATACCAATACGTCAAAGTGTCGAACGCGCGCGAGGCTACTAAATTGTATCTATACCCATCGCGCGTGGCCGCGTGTATCTACATATCTATGTATCTATATTTACAATGTCATAGATCCTCCCCGGCTAGATCGCATCCATAGATATCGCGTATTTCTCCGTTACGCGAGAGCTACGTTTCAGCGAGAACGGATACGATGTGATACACGATTTTTTATACGGCACACGCGACGTGTTCTTAATTATTAGCGATGTAGTCATGCAAAAGGGAAAGATAGAAGGGAGAGACGATCGCTCGAGCACGAATTCGCGAGCGGGAATCCGTCATCGGGCACGGAAGACTTGCGCTCCCTCCACTCTTCGTCGTCGGGTTGGCATTCTTATCGGCAATTTCTGGAGCTGTCCTTCATTTGGAGAAAGTCAAATTTCGCGCGGGAGATAAGAGAAACTCCCCGCACAACACATCTAAAATCGGGACATAAGATGTCTTATGCATCGTCTACAATGGCAGTAGGAGTAGTAATAATAAATAAGCAGTAAGTAAATGGATCACAATCGATTATTCTTGAATCGTGAGAATGGAATTGGTCAATTTGCTTACTGCTTATTTCTTACTATTACTCCTACTGTCATTGTAGACGACGCATTAAAGACGTTTTAGAGACGTCTTATATTCCGACGTTTTTAAGAAGTCTTTTGGACGTCTTGTATCCCGATTTTAGATGTTATGTTGTGTACGTCCCTTAACTCAGTCTTTCCCAATGTATTTGGAACATAGAGTGCGTTTCTCACCGCCGGCACGTTCCCGGAAAATTGATGAACTTCTCCTCGCAGCGCTCCTCCGCGCGTCGGCCACCTGAGAGAACGTTTTCGACTCGCAACTCGACTTCTCGCCAAAATATGGATCCCCGCAATCACCACTGCCAAACACCCTGTTTACCTCGGCTGTTCGCCAGGATCCCTCGTATGCGCGCACTTTCGTCAATAGTACGTGTACCCGCGCGATCCGATTTCTCCTTCGCGCGACATCGGTTTCGCTCCTTCGCGATACGCGACACGACTTTCCCTCAGCGGGGCAAGCGATTTCCGCACGCACACCTACGTCACATTTCTCACGGAAAAAAGGAGAAAGTGTCCTTTTTCAGCAAGAGATGGATACACTGAGAAAAAAAAATTTTGAAAGTTGACAAATAGATATGTTAATGATACTCACCTAATAAATATTTGTTAATTCTTAAATATTTTTTTCTCAGTGCAGAGATAATGCGATTATTATACTTAATAGGATATAATCTCATCCTCAGCGGAATATTCTTGTATATCGCCTTAACAGAATTTTTCTAAGACCAAAAAGAAAGTATCTTAAATACAATATTGTGCCTTAGAAGGAAAATAAAATATTATTTCTTCAAAGGAAAATATTCTGAGCATATTATTTTTGTCAAAAGAGAAATATTCTTTCGGTAGAAATTTTCGTTTAAAATACGAAATTACAGGAAATAGTGCCTTGCAACTAGAATTTTTTTTGATGTTAGAATATTTTTCTATAGAATGTTTAGAAGAATCTCTCTTTGAGATCAGGCGCTGGAGGATTTCGCTAAGGATGAGATTGTTTTTTTTGGGGGGGTTACCATTTTAGATCCTTGTCTTCTAAGAGTGTTTACAAGAGAATAATTGACATTATTGTTACGTAATTTTGGATTAACATATACATATATGTATATATATATATATATATATATATATATATATATATATTTATTTATATTTATATTTATATTTATATATTTATACATATCAAGTTACACACTAAAAGAAAAAAATATCTAAAAAATAAAAAATATTTATTCTGTGTAGGCACTATAGTAACATATTTATTTATGCAAATATAAAATATTTTTTCAAAAGAAAAAAATATTTACATTTTCTCGAAATTTTAGCTTTTCACGAGAGCACAATTATTTATTCCATTTCAATGAAAAAATTTAAAAAGATTCAAATAAGTATGCCATTGATATCCACTAAATAAATATTTGTTACCGCTTAGATATCTTGTAACAAGTAATTACAGATTTTTCTGATAAAACGAAACGATTGTAGTTTTACATAGTCATAATTTTATGAAACAGAACAATGTATGAAGTGTTTCAAGCTGTCATCTTGCATTCACTTTTCGCATGTGTCGTTTCATAAAATTAACAATATAAACAAGCAACCGAGATATATAATTGTTTCATTATACCGGAAATTACCGATTACACGATCCAATATTAACCGCCTTGTCCGAAAAGAAACGAAGGCTCGGCAAACAACCCCATTGATGTGTCTCTCCCACTGGCGTTTCCGCGCGCGGGTGTAACGAATCGGCGGATGTTTCACGACAAATTATTGTCCGCGGGCCCAATTGTCGATCGGCCACGCTTGACACTATCGTTTCACGCGTCCGTTGATCCATCTGTCCGCGTAGATCAGCGCGCGCGATCAACGATGAATCGCGTCGTCGAGCGTTGCGAAACGCGGGTCACGCACTCCTCGATAACTGCTCGAGGAGCAGCAGCGGGCATTATCCTCGATCGAGCCCGACGTCGTTCCTCGTTCCTTTCCTCCGTGCCGGCAGGAATCGCTGCTTCGAGATCTTAAAGCCGTTAGCGCAGAGGTTCCCAAATCGTTTGGCCGCGCTCCTTTCGGTACTCTCGTTCCTCGAATGCTGACTTGAACCTTGGCCTCTTGACATACTGCGCGGCGCTTTCTTCCGCTGATTATTTTGTCTAGATAGCGAACAAGGACACGCGAGGACCTCTCTTTCTCTGTCTCTCTCTGTCCTTCCTCAATTTTTCTCCGTTATCGCTTAATATTTCCGCGGCGTCCAGTTTGGGCACCAATGCCGGGCTCTGGTAGGTGAAAGAGCACAATGCGAGCGAGCGAGCGAGCGAGCGAGCGAGTAGTCGAGAGTGACTCAGAGTTCGAGTATCCGTGGCACAGAAACTCCACGACGACCATTGTGGACGCCTTTCTTTCGTCGAGCTTCACAATCCGCTCACGGAATTCGTAATATCGTAGCACGCGCGGCAAACGAGAGTCCGCATTGTGCCGTTAGAAATAGAGCGAGCCTTGTCGTCGTTGTCGTCATCATCGTCGTTGTCGTCGATATCGATCGTGCGATGGATTATCTCGGCTCGCGTCGCGTCCGCCGTTGTGATTTGCGTATCGATAGCGCGAGAATGGATGGTTGCGTTTGTTTTTACGTATCGACTTGTGTAACAAATGATTTCGGATCTGTTTAGACAAAATGAAATATAATGATTGGGACAAAATGAGACGATTTCTCAAAGTTTCTGAAGAAATTGCGTTTTCATTGTCGTTATATAATTTTACGAAACAGTGCATGCGTTGTTACGATCTTCTGCCACATTGCATACATTGTTGTTGGCGAGATTAAAAATAACGACGTAAAAATAACATAATTGTCTTATTATGGACCGGAAAAATCTAAGATTATTAGGTAACCAAGGTTATATTTCAAAACATCCTATTTGCGGAAAATTTTACTCAATACTTTATAGTATATATAAAATAAGCTGTAGATATTGAATAAAATTTTCCTCAAAAAGAACGTTTTAGAACCCACGTATATTCGTTCACTTACTGGAACTATTCCCGGTGTAAACTCTTCTTTAAATCGCGGCAGAATTTAAGAATAATAAACTTAATAAACGCACTCGAGATATAGTTGTCCATTTTATCGCGTGAAACAAACTGCTAATGCATATAGAACTGCTAATGATATATAGATCTTCATTGGTAAGTTTATCTTGTTAAAGATGAGGTTATTATCAAAATACAATCAAAACGAACACACCCAGGTCATACGCAGTCCCTCGTGTATCGTATCACTATGCGTTTCGCCGAGTCCTTCCGACTAACGCACACTTGTTTTATTACTTGGCTGCTGCACGACGACTCTCTCAAGGTCTCTCTACGGCACGTATTAATAGTCATTACTTAAAACTTGCCTCACGTGGGACACGTTCAAATCTGAATTTAGAGTTGGACGTGGCTTTTCTCCATAGTTGTGCGAATCGCGACTATACAAATATAATGAGACATATACAAGCTCGCATAACAGCCTTAATGTGTGGTATAATTAGGTTATTAGTTTTTCTGACCATACTCACTTGTTTCTATATATTAACATAAAGCTATCGCAGTGATATATTACTGTTTTGACACGCTGCAGCCGCTTCTCTAAATAATCGATAAATAGTACTTCAATAAATGTCAATATAATTGAATATACTATAGCTAGAAAATCCCAATGACCCAATTGCATTGCAAACCAAAGCTATTTCTCCAATTAGAGTTGATCATATCTAGTTTAACTGAGAAACTCAGATCTAATCTTAAGTTCAGAGACCTGCTATCTCACGTGTTTCTAGTAATACAGAAACAGATTGTCAGTAAGTTTTGTTTTGCTAAGGAATACAGTAAATTTTGCTAAAAACGTAGCATATTTCAATTCCTAAAACGTAATAGCACATATGAAAGATGAAAGGATAATCAATTACTGTAGAATATCGATCTATTCCTCTCAGTTACAAAATTCTCTGGTAAGTTTTACTATAAAACTCTCTCTTCTCGTGTATCAATGCGGATTTACGGTGTCTGTCTTTGCATCACTCCTCGTTGTCTTATTTTCGCTGACTTTCTAGTGTGCCTTGCAACATATCGCTATTCTAACGCTGACTTCTAACACCTTCGATTAACGCTGAATTATTGTCCCGAGATCCACGCTTTCTCAGGACCTTATAGCCCGTCCGTCGACCTAAGTAACAATGGAATCCCGGAAAAGCGGGCAACAATATCCGACAGAACTCTCCCCGCCCCCCGCTCCGAAAACTGACGTTTTTCCCGACGCACGCAAGTTACGTTTGACCCAAATACAAAATGTGCCTGTCTCGCAGACAGGAAGAACCAGCGCGCGGAATGGGGGACGGAGGGGATGAAGGGGGGCGACTGTCGTGACAGTACAAAAGACAGGGATATATCGATAACGCTGTCGGGCTACTCGGGAGTAACGTGGCGTGAGTGCCACTTCCATTTTCGCCGCCCTGCCCCGCCGTAGAGCACAGTGGAGATCGGCTTTTTCGGTGTGCGTGCGCACAAACGTCTGGAACAGGAGTTCCAGACGTTCGCGCGACACAGAGAGCGAACTCGGTGCCGCAGATACCATCATTCGCGCGCGAGAGGGATGCGAGAAGCGTGAATGCGCGACAGGAATGCCAGGATATGCAGGCCACACGATAGAGGGGAGGAAGGGAGCAGCAGAAGGGCTCGATTGAATCGCGGTGTATGCGAAGTCGTAGGTCAAAGTGTACCTGTTGGAGAATCGGGAAGCCAAGACACGTGAGGAAGATGCAGTCCTTTCAGGTGAATTAGCACGAATGTCTTGGATTGAATCGGCACACTGAGAGAGGAAGAAAGAAAAATATCTAAAAAACAAAAAATGTTCATTCGGTGGGTATTAATAACGTATTCACTTGTTCGCCAATTTTTATGTCGAGCAAACATTTCTTTCAAATGAGAAAATATAAATATTTCCCCAAAATTGTTGCTTTTCAATCGATTTAAACGAAGGAATTTAGATTTAAGTAGACAAGTATTAGTATCTGAATACAACGCGAATAAATATTTTTCGTTTTTCAGATTTTCCTCTATTAATTTTTTCTTTTAATGTAAAAGAAGTGTATTTCACCGATGATTAGTGAGTATACGAAGAAAATATTGTAGTAAAAATTACAACACACACAATTTCAGTAGTTCGGGAATAGAGTGGCACTATCATGAAAATTATAATAAAACACAACCATAAACATGATCATTTTTACTACATTTTGATAATTTTTTACTATGTTCATAGTCACTTTTTTACTATGTCCTCTTTATAGTTTTTTACCGTAATATTTATCCGCAGAATACTAAAATCATATTGTAATTTTTATTACAATATTCTTCCTGCATATTCATTGATTTTCAACGGCAACACTTTACTGCTCTATCTTGCATCTCACTGATTGTAACCACAGAGGAAGTAAGATTTAGCTAAAAAATCTGCACATACAAATTCGTTGCGCTTTTGACGATGTAATTAACTCTTTGCAATGATATGGTCTATGTTTGTAATATGTATCAATGAATAGGAACAGTCGGTATTAAGCGGTTCTTTCAGCAAAATTACAGTGCTATATTTACAACTAGGCTACTAGTTATGAGTACAACATTTCAGTGGAAAATGCATTGCATTTTAGAGGGCTCGCGCGCGCGCACGTTCATGTTCGGCGGCACGAATGTGCGAAAATTTCGCGGAGAATCCCGCGATTCGCTCGCAGGAGAACTCGTTCTCCTCTCCTTTATTTAGTCTCGCACTTGGCACTAATAATTTCACCTGTCCCGATATGAAAGCCGCGAGCTGACAGCGCTGCCGCTCGGACGCTCACCTCGATGGGAATAACTCCGGTTAATGGAAATACCAGTGGGGTTTTAAGGCGCGCGCGGCCGAAAAGCTACAAATTGACTGGCGCGCGGGCGCCGTGCGGGGGTGACGCCCCGACGCTCATAAATTGTGCCCGAAGAAGCGCAACAATCATTCCACGCCGCTGGAGTTCTCCGGCGGCGAGGAATTTCGGGCTTAGGCGGGTAAGGAAAATACAATCGCGGACACAGAGAGAGGCCAGTAATTTCAAGGAATATTATTCTGTTTGATCTTACATAGAGTACGACAGGATCTCTGTTCTGGATTTTGCTCGCAATGGATCGAATGCTATTGAGTTCAAGCAGCAGCTTGAATACCAACTTGAGCATAATTTAAGTGTAGAAATATCAAGCAACCTTGCATTCCGCCGGAATCGTTTCGGATAACAATTCGAGTGCAATTGGATATTTATTATTGATATTTTTCTCTTTCCTTCTCTCTCACATACATTGTAATTTATTTATCGTTATTTTCTACATTTATTCCTGCTCTTGGCGGTTCCCGCCGCGACTTTCTCTCCTTAAGTTTTATTTATATCGAGTCGCGCGCGCGCGCGCCACGTATATGTTTGGCCCGGCATCGTAAGCTGGCGCTTGCTGCTCTCGGAAGCAGGTAAAAGCGCGTAAACAGGTTCTTCGTAGACGTATAGGCGGTGCCGTTAAAGCGCGAGCGCGACCGCTTGTTAGTAGCCGGGCATCTTCGACTTCGATATGGCCGTTCCTCGAAGCGATTTCGCCTAAAAATACACCGACCTCACGTACAAATTGCCTCGGTGCGCGCGTGCCGCCAGAAAGAAGTTCGGTGCAGATAACGACTCGATTTCATCTTCTGCTACGCTAATAGCTTTCCACTTACGTGCCCGTTGCGCCTGTCCATTAATCTCTAAGTGGACCATACACCTGTTCGTAAAAGTGTCACGTATGTATTATGTATTCGTGTTTTGCATACCTTCCCTCCTTTCCCCCTCTCTCTCTTTCCCTTATTCTCTTTCACATTAAATACTCGTGAAGCTTCCCGTTGCATAGAAAGAGACGGATGTGCGATTCGAGACTCTAGTCCTCCTTTTCGAGCGTATGTATACAATCGTTACGTAACGTTTTATTATGGGTATTGCCGGCACCTTGGCGAGTCGAGTGTCAGCTAGAGATATTACAAAATCCAAACAAACGTTTGGCCTTGTTTCGACGTTGACACGGTACGCGATGTCGTCGTGAAAGCAACCGCCCGCTCGGTCCGATCGAACGTTACATAACGCGTCACGATCGCACGAGCGAGTCGCCGTTTCGTCAATGAGCTACTAGTTAGACGCAAACTTTACGTATTTACGGGGCGATTCGATGTTTTGCTACAGTCGTATGTTGGTCCGTTCTGTTCTATGCGCGCTCATTACGCTCCAGCTATTATTTATCGCGTGTGGAACTCTCGGCCGCGACCAAGTAGAGCGCGTTTCGCGCGTGTCTCCTCGCGGAAAAATCCGGCTCGGTCCTGGTTTCACGACACTGTGCGCGCATATATGCAGACCAGGCGGAAGAAAACGCGTGAAAAGTTGAGAGGGAAAGAGGAGACTTCTTGAAAGCGGAAGTACGAGCGCGATTTATTTAACTCTCCGCGAACCAGGTGAATAAAAATCACGCTCTGAACCATACGGGGTTTTTATCCTGAGTATTATCCATCTACAAATATATCATTTGAATAAAAATGCACTTTAAAATGATGTTTCCTAATTTGTTTTTGTAGTAAGAATATATATTTCGGAAAAAAATATAGCAGTTTTTAGAAAAACCACCGCTGGGGTTAATTTAACCTCACACGGTTTGCGGAGGATTAAAACTGTTATCGAAACAGTCAAAATGACAGGTCTGCGATTTCTCGCAGAAAATCGCTCAAATTTGTAACGGCGCATTTTGTATTTTTAATTGACATAACACGAAGAGCAAATGAAAATGTTTTCCCTCGTGTTACGTATTTTTTCCTAGATATATTAATTTCGCTCGATTGTATCATTTGGCGATCTGTTTCATCCGTATTATTGCAACAATTTAAATTCATAAGACATTGCTTAAGATGAGTTTATTCGGATTAATTAGAATTGCTCAATTATTATAGAGATTACTGGAGTCTCCTTTTTTCCGCTGATACTTTCTTTTTATTTTTATTTTTATCTATTTTTATTTTTCTTTTTATCTTTTCATTAGCATTTTTGCCTTTTTTATCCTTCTATTTGCGGGTATTTCCCGCAAGTGAACAAATAAATGTCGCTAAATCTGACTGCTGATATAAATAGGTTGTTAATTGTTGATAGTTCGGGCGTTAAAGCGCGTCTATATAATGCCGCGCCGCGAAACACTCAGCTGGCAGTTTTGGCATCGCAGAATTAACGTTCTGCCAACGAACTCCGGCCCTCGTTGCCTCTCTTCTGCGCTTTGTCGAAGCATAAATTGTATCGTCGTCGACGACCACGACGAACGAGCGATGACAGGATTATATTACTGCGAGGTCCCGTGACTGCCGTCGTCATGGCGAGTGATAATTGCCGCGCGCGCTTTCACTCCGTCCGTCCGCGACGATATTAACAGCGGCGTGTCGATATTAAAGCGATAGTTTGTTTTAGCGTTCACAGTTTGGTTTAGCGGCGTTTTGTTCCAGAAAAATACGCTGAAACACCTGCGCCGACTCTCACAGATCCGACGTCGATTTTTGATATTTTAGTCTTCGGGAAAATGTCGGATTTTTTCGTAGCACCATCGTGACAGCGTCATCGAAATACTGCGCGTTCCGGATCCATTTACTTTTCTCTCGGGTGAATTTTTAGAACGAATGAGGGGAAGGAGGATCGCTGAGAAAACAAGAGAATTGTCCGGATAATTTGTTCTCGTCGGATAAGACGAACGCGGGACGGATGATTCACATATTGGCGACGGCTACGAATGATCCTCAATTGGAAGATATTGACCTTGGGCTGTGAATCGTCTTATCGACGGTTATCAAAGTGCCAACGCGTACACATTGTTTTTCCGCGAGTTTTTTGGCGCGTCGCCAAAAGACCCGATATTAGAAACTCTATCATAGTTTTAGTTTCCACAAAGGACAAAGCGGCCATATGTCGAGCAGTGACTCGCCGTCTCCACTTGCGCCGCGGTCGGTATCGATTATTAGCGTGCGCGAAACTTTTTCAATTATTTCGCGCGCCTCGCCAGAAGTCACTTGCTTTCGTGCTCGACATAGATGTGTATGTGTGTGTGTGTGTGTGTGTGTGTGTGTGTGTGTGTGTGTGTGTTTATATAGTGGAAATTATTGAACACGCGTATTACGCATTTCGTGACGCGAGCGCGTCCGCGATTCGAAGTTGGAACCGCTCGAATTGGATGCGAGCAGGGTCGTCGACCCAGGAATTAAAGGCGAGAAATTATTCATTGGTATGACTAACGTGAAGATCGATAGCGCCTCGCTGACCAAACTGGAAACGCCACGTAGACGATCGCTCGTAGACTGACACAGCATCTATCAAGCGTTCGTGATATGGGAACGATCGATACGTTATCGGACGCGAAACAGAGAATACGGCGGAACTTTTACCGTCGTGTAATCCGACGAGTTTGCTAATAGTTCGGCGCGGGGCTTACTTTTCTTACGATGTGAGAGAATCCGGGCCAAGAGGGAAAACGAGAGCTTGTACGAGACGAAGTCCTGGTTCTATATGAACTCCGTGGAATGCGAAGGACCAGCGGAGAAATCTCAAGGGGTATAACGCTGCTAATCTTTTGATGCAGCTAATAGTTGCTCAGACCCGTTTTGTTGCAGCTTGAAGAACGGATCTATTCGAGAATTATTTAATAGTCTGTCATGTTCCGAGTAATTGATATCGAATTGCTGAAACTCTCAAAGAGGAACTTACTTAAGGATTATTTAAAATTCAATTATCTCGATAGTCTACCTGCGTTCAGTCTTTCTTCATTTTAAGAAGCAATCTATTATATAACTGCCGACAGAATGTTGCAAGAAGTAACAATCTTTATTGAATCTAAATAACTTATAACAAAGACGAACTATATGATCCAATAAGGATTTAAAGAAACAAGAAACAAACTCTATTTTCCTTTTTATCGCAACGTCAGAAACGCTAATGGGATCTAGAGATTGACAACAGATGAGGAAGGATTTGCAAGCTTCGTCACCGACTACACCCTGTAATCCGTCCTGGGATTAGTTCCTGGCCGTCATCGTGGTCGGGCACTCAATGGTGCACACGAAAGTAGTCGGAACATGGCAAGCAAGTTGACCGGAATCGTTAACCACGCCGTCGTCGAAAGCCAAGGGAATTTCCAAAGCATTTGATCCTGATAACTTTGACGACGCTTTTAAAGGTCCGGAGGATGTTGAAGCTCCGATGCGCGTGATCACCAGGCTACCTAATGTAGCCTCGCGACTGGCGAGAGGCGACTTCTTCACCCCTTTCGAAGTGTTTATTGTTTCGGGACTCGAGCGTCGTATACTTTTCCGTGAACGAGTTCCTTACCTCTCGAGTCAACAAACTGCGCGCATACTACGCGACTTGACACCTATATATAGCGTTGTTTACAATTCCTGTCGGATTAAGATATTTCACTGACTTTTGAGATATTAAACCGGGCTTTCGTCGACATCACGTTTACTAACACGCGTTTTTCCGATTGAATCATATCCACGCGAGTGAATCAGTGCCATCGAGGGTCTTGTGCAACGAAGCAGGATGTTCGATTCGGGACACTAGGACGAAGGACGCAGGAGGCCGGTAGCGATAAGAGAGGCTAGTTGGCTACCGGATTGAGTTGGCAGAACCGATTATTTCTGCTGTTTTCTAACAAGTTACAGAACTATGTAAGCAAAATTTTTAAACATGTCAAAGATGGCTTTGAAATCCCTGCTTGCTTGATTTTAAAATCTGTTAAGAAACAGTAGAAATATTGTTGATTTTTCCAACTTACTTCGGTAGCCAACTAGTCTCGGTCTTCCCTACATCATATACTTCCGGTTGTTTTACATCATTCGTTGTACAGAATGTTCCCGATTTTGACGGGTGATTTTTTTGATCCACTAGGGATCGCTAAATTCAAATCTGAAGTCAGAATTGCAAAATTCAAAATGGTGCATCAAATGGCGGACTGGAAATTCAAAAAATCATTCAATTTGCATAAAAATTTGAATTTAAAAATTTTTGAAACCGCTGGTTTCAAGTACAATATAGAATTTCATGAATTCAAAATGGCAAATTTAGTATGATGGACAAAATATGGTTCAATTTGTGTAAAAATTGGAGGGATTTTATTTATTTAAAAATTTTGCAACTTTTATTGAATTCATCAATAAAAATCTTAATTTAGAATCGAAAACAGTGGCTTCGAGAGACCCTCAATACAAATCTTTATGCGAATGAAACGATTTTTTGGATCTTTGAACCGACATTTTGAAATTTTGACTTTCAGAGCAGCAACTGAAAATAATCGCAAAAAGTAACCTTTTTATAATTTTATTAACTTTTTTGTCAAAAGCACTTTGTATAAGCACTTTTTCCGCCCAACAGCTAAGAGGTTAACCTCACGTTCTCCGACTTCCTCATAGCGATTCTAATCTTTCCTACTCTCGGTCGTTTCAAGCTCCGCGAGGTGTTTTCGCCAGGCAGTGGGATGCATTTCGTTCGGGCCGGCCGCACGAAAGCAGTTCCTCTTGGAGGTAGTTATTTAAGATAAGACACCGGTCGTAAAATCTTTCTACGGAGGATGCCGTGTATCGCTGAACATCTCCCGCGAGGAGGACGAGTCGGAATCGTTCACCGGGAGAGAGAGGAGACTGGAGGGACCACCGAGCGAGCGAGCGAAAACACAACTCCCTTGCGAACGTTAAGGCGAATTTACGCGTTCACGCTCGATCATCGTCGTGGATCAATCTCCCGCACGGATGCATTCGATTGGCGAACACGATTTCTTACTTGGACGTAGCGTCGCAGACAAATGCCGACATGATCTAAGTGAGCTCCGAAATATCTACTTTCTTCCTCTATATTTCTTCCCATCTAGTCCTCTCTCTCTCTCGAGACGTCCGGAGATGAAAAGTGCGATTTTTTAGTTCCGCCGAGTGAGAGAAAAAGAAAGCTTTGACGAAGCTGGCTAGCTTTGAGAGCAAAAATGGACGGTGAACTTTTATTTTTACTTCAATGAAAAGAGAGCTCTATTTCGGACTCGGGTCGATTCCAAGTGCGAACGAAAGTATATCTGAACGGATTCTTCCGTTGTCGGACGCGCGGATGATTATTTTCACGGAAGCCCTCGTCCGACTATTCGCTTTGGACATCTCATTCGGAACGCGATCTCTGAACCGTGCAAATTCGCCTTCACTTCCTCTTCCATCGCGTTCCTCCGTTCATCCCAACCATCCGTCCATTCGTCCATCCATCCAGCCAGCCAGCCGTCCTCCCGCGCGCATGGACTATCTCTAACACGGATCCTACAGTCCGTGAGAAAGTCAAACAAGAGCGAATGCCAAGACCTATTCCGCGAGTCGATTCGACAGAGCTGAAGATCGATCGTGACCTTCGACTTTCTTGTCGGGGAAAAGTAATCCGACGGGCATGCAACGCCGTTACGTAAGGCGACTTTTATTCCGTTTTACGTCACATCCGCGCAGATCCGGCACGAGCGATGCGAATATTTCTCCAAGGGACAAGAAGAGCAGCGAGACGCGCTTTTTCCAGATTCGCGAGATGATCCTGCGATCGCGAAAATTAACACGTTGAACCTCACGACGGTCATCAAAAAATTTGACGATCTACCTGACACACGATATAAAAACATTCAAGTAATCACGATAATTTCGTAGGAAAGTGAAAAGTGCATAATACTTTCGGACAAGTATATGATAATTTCGGTCATACTTCTGTATTGTCCAAGATAATTTTGTTATTTTTATTACAATGTTTTCGCCATGTGTACACTTAAGGTTGAGCAGCTCAAACACAGAGTTGCCAGATTAGCTTCGCTCCGAGATATACTCGGCACTTTCCCGTCAAGCATTTCTACCGAGCTCACACGCTAACACACTATGGCACGCCTTCTTTTAAAGGCACGAGAGAAGTTCGCATTTAAGGTGCTCGCTGCATTCTGTTTTATTAGCTTTGCCCGCGATGGTTATAGAACGGAGAACGAAACAGCCGGGAAGAGGCAGAAAGAAAGACTGAAAGGTGCGACGTCAAAGGCGACATCACACGTGGGGTACCTTTATTGGTGCGCGACCGGCGACGTTTGCACAAAAACGCGACGTGAGCGAATGAACGAACGAACGAACGAAAGTTTTCAATGGGCGCCCACTTTTCCCGTCGCCCCGCTCGACGAGCTGCAGTTAATGGAAATCGCTTTTAACGATAAACGTCCATTATAATGGCAGTCTCCTATCGCTCGAAGTCGAGGGGAAAGTGAAAACGGGAGAGAGAGAGAGAGAGAGATCACGCAGACAAGAACAAAAGGTCCGTCCCATCGGTAAACAGCGAGTCTGATTATCGGGCGTAAAGACGGAGCCAATTAATGCGGTCGAATTAATGTCTCGCGAGCGATTGAAAGCGGCGCGGTCGTGCACTCCGTTAACGGCGAAACGGCCGCCTTATTAATCGTAATCGCAGGTATCCGCTGCTGATGTCGGTGGTAATAAATGCGGTAATAATAACGATAATCGACTTGCAGTATCCGTTGCGTAAGGAACGTAACGGACGAGCGAGTGAGCGAATGAGCGAGCGAGCGCGTCGTGGATACGTTCGACACAACAATGGACATTAATTAACCCAGATATATACATAGCCGCCCGGCTATGTCTCGCGAGGTGTATATCGTAAAGCCATCGACCGCGGTCTCCGTAACATCCTCCTCCGCATTGTTTTCCTTCACGTCGCTCCACGTACAGTTTTATTGCCCCTCGTGCACCATAACGACGTACCCACGGCGAAATCGCGTCTACCGTCCTTCGTTATGGCCAAACCGCACCGGGAAAACGCGCAGCGTCGCGCCATTCGTCCGTCTGTCCGTCCATTTAGCGGCTTTTATTTTCAGACCGAATGAGATTGAAAGCCCGGCGAACAGTATGGCGAAGAAAATTATGGGTCGCAGATAAAAAGAGTGTCTATGAGAAAGAGAGAGAGAGAGAGAGAGAGAGAGATGGGGGGGATTTACGTATATCATACTAAGCAAACGAACAGTGAACGTGTGATACTTTTGTGTCTATCTTGCGCATAAATGTTCTTTGATAAACCGCGTTATATGAACGAATTGGCCCGAGTGCAAAGAGCTTCTTTTCACGGAGAGAATATTGTAGTATAAAAATTACAAATGCCATTTTGGTATTCCGGGAATAGACTGGTATTAGTCCCGATCAACAATAGGTGTAGTAAGCTTTAAGCCTTAAGAAATTGAAATAATAGAAAGCTCCTTGAATAGAGTTAACTAATAGTGAGATATTAATGGCACATAAAGAGCAAGCACGGATGTCTTAGTGCTATTAAATACTAATATTACTTTTTAATATTAATATGATAGTGGGAGGATAAAGTTTTTTCGCAACATATATAAGGAATCTATTTGAGTCTTCGGTTTAATGGGGTTTGGGATTTTAATAAAAATATATATTTAAAAATTGGGACTCAAGGATCGGTCTAAGTATGGAAGGTTGATTCTCCGCGTAAGATAATCGAAGAAAAAATTTCGATACGTGCGTTTAACATACTGGACAATTTTATTCTCCCACTATCATATTAATATTAAAAAGTAATATTAGTATTTAATAACGCTAAGCATCTGTGCTTGCTTCTTATGTGCCATTAATATCTCATTATTACTTAAGAAATTGACTAATCACAATCGAATCATAGAGAAATAATCAATTGTGATTGATTAATTTCTTACGGCTTAAAGCTTACACCTATCTATTTACTACACCTATTGTAGATCGGGACTTACTCTCTTAAAGTGAATCAGTGAGTAGTCACTGATATCAGTTATGAGTATAACACTGAGCATTTTCAATGCTATACTTATAACTGCAATCAGTGTATATTCAGTTTTTAGTGACGTTTGACTGATTCATTTTAAGAGAGTATGATGAAAAATTATAATAAGACATAGTAAATGTGACCATGAGTATAGTAAAAATTACGATAAGTGTAATAAAATTTGTCATGTTTATAGTCGCTTTTACTATATTTTGTTATAATTTTCGTAATAATGCCAGTCTATTCTCGAACTACTAAAACTGTAATTTTTATTACAATATTCTCTCCGTGTTCGAATCCGCTAAAGCATGCACAGTTTTTTCATCGCAAAGCGAAAGCTCGCATTCGTTGTTCGTTCTCTCATTGTGCACCCAGGTTAACGTGCCGCGCAAGAGTATCTCGCCGTCGACGCTTTCTTTGTTCGTGTTTTACGAAGCGAGCGATATTGAGGAACCGTCGAGAAACCCGCCGTCGGAGGTGCAGCGAAGAGCGATTTGACCAAATCGCATTATTCCCGGCATCCGGCGCCGCGAACGATATATCTCGCGTCGGAGATTTCTCTCTCTCTCTCTCTTTCTCTCTCTCTCTCTCTCTCTCTCTCTCTCTCTCTCTTTCTTTCTCGTGTGCCGCGCTCTTTGCAATTAATCGTACCAAGTAAGCTACGCTTTCGTACACCTCGCTGGTCGCGTCCCTCGGGAGAAAGTCGAGTTATTTTCGGGCTAATGTTTCAATCTTCGACATTGAGTACACGAAAAAGGAGCAAGGCAAGCGAAGAGGAGGAGGGGAGGGAGTGGAGATTAACTGGGTTGCAAATTGCAGCAACGAGATTTGAGAGTTACGAAGAAGTTTTGCTCGTTAGTCGACCGACGATTGTTGAATCGCTTTCGGTTGCAACGCGAGCTGCTGTTGCCTGCCTGTCTGCCCGCCACCGACAGTCGTCGACAGTGATTCCCGTTAACGAGAATTTGAGGGAGATTGATGAAATCGAGACCACGTCGAATTTTTACGAAGAGAGAGGAGGCGGAGGAGGAGAGGCCGTCGCCGGCATATCGTGAGCGCGGAGAATTCGATACTCCTCCGCTTAATCGCAAATCTGTTAAAACTCTCTTTACGATAAAACGCACGCAAAGGATGAAGTTTTTACCGGCAGTGTTATTACGCGATTTTACGGCGCGACTAGCGCGAATATCAAGATTGCGATGTGCATGTGAGGCAATCTCTCTCTCTTTTTCTCTCGCCCCCTTCTCTCCTCCTTTCGAGCGGACAATTACACCTCGTAAATAAACACCGGGCGCAATTAACAGTTTATATTCGCGCGATGATTTAATCAGTGGAGAAACTCTATTCGCAATTTCAGACCGTCGGTTACTCTTACGTTTTATGTAACACCACACACTGCACAAATAAAATTCCTTGTGGAGGTTATCTGGGTATAGTGAATAGACGACATTTTCGGTCACTTTAGTGACAAAATTGGAGAAAAGGTCAGTGGTGTCGCGGCTCTGAATGAAGGATCTCTGCAGTTGAGACGCTAAATGCGCCTTCTTCTCCGCCGTCAGGGTAACGCACTTCGCGAGCAGACTCGTCGTTATTTGCACAGCCATCGTACGGGAATAATCTCTAAACGCGGCCGATAAGGATAATGGCATCGACGCCTGCGATCGCCCACTGGTCGCGGATGAATCACGCTCCTGCGAAGCGCAACGCGCGCGCGCGCGCTAACAGGTGCGAGGCGATAGTCGCGTGATCAATACCGCTGATACTTGCTCATCCGCGGATCCTCGCGACAAGATTTATGACGACACCGTGAGAAGATCGAGCGACACGATAATCGCTACGAATCCGGCAAAAATTCCTCCGATCGATCCCGACCACGCGGCTCGTTCAGGGTCGCCTCGTTGTTGACGCCTCGAAGCGAAGTCGAGATCTCAGTTCTATATTGAACCTGCAAATATCGTTCAACTTGAAGAACCCGTGAAGAATCTGGTGGTGTAACACTGAGCAGGTATAATATATCGCGCTTTTTCATATTAAGGACAAATTCAGATTAAATCCAGATAGAATTTGTATCGAGCAAGTGGAATTTATATTCTGCGAGCAGAATATTTATTTATGCGTTGAGAAAGAAAAGCTTTTGTTTCTCGAATACCGAAATAATCGCATATTAAGGGATTTAAGGACATCTTTGGTTTAGATAGTCGAGAAATAGGAGGTTTTTGCGAATTTTTATCAAAGAAATAAGTGAAGATAGTAAGATTTCAATTACACTATTTATCATTTTTTTAGAGGTACAGAAATATTATTTTTTTTATTTAAAGAAAAATTTTGTCGTCCTTTTTGTGCTGAGCGCAATATCGCCTCTAACTGACAACATTACAGCTCGTGTGATAACCTGAAGCGAATAGAACGAGAAAATTTAAAAACCAGCTGGATTTTCCAGCAAATCTTTATTGTTATCTTATTATGTTATCTGAACCAAAAAATGATCTTAGATCATTCTGAAAAAAGTCCTTTAAAGAGTCAATTACAATGAAGCAAACGACAGTAACGGCCACTTGTATGAAGATAGGACAATAGCAGATATAGTATTGTATTCCGAGATTCTCCACTGATCCTTCGTATTTCGACGGTATTTGCAGGATTAATGCGGAATCAGAATTTCGATTCGGGTCATGAAGGGGATTAAACTCATAGATCGGTACAAAATTATAATTTTCGTGATTATAATTTGGCGGTGTGCCAATATAATATGGCGTTAAGCAAAAAAAAAAAGATCAGTCGACCATTTCCACGAGGGAGAAAGAGAGAGAGAGAAAGAGACAGAATCCCTTCTCGAGCGTTGCATCGACGAGCTTTGCGGATTACCCTCGTAGAAAATCGCCGCAACGTCGACTCTGCGAACTAAAAATATCCCTTTCATTCATAAATTCATTACCGCTTTCCCGTCTCGTCCTCCACCGTGCGCTACAAAATAAACTCGTCGCGCGGGACGCCGAGCAAAATGCACTCGCATAAAAATAGCTTCGCGCACAGGTAGACGCGCGCACGCTGTGGCTCAGGTGTTGCGTCAATGTCACTGCGCGAATTTGTCATTGGCTTTATCTTTTTTTCTATTATCAGTCGCAGCCCTCTTTGTTGGGGGAAAACGCCCAGCGAGCGCTGTGTGGATGTTATACTTTAATGGCGAGTATAGAGTCGACGCGAATCGACGCACGCTAAGCTCCGACAAAAAGCTACCGCATTTACTCATCAGAGGGGCAAGACTCATCAGTCTTTCTAACCGATTCTATCGGTCTCTGGATATAATATTACGATGTGAGATAATATGATCAGACACGGTATTCAAAGTGACGGATTAGCTAAATAATCAACAGTCATAATGTATCTCTACACTATAAAAAAAAAGAAGAAACTCCTTAAAATAACTCGAATGCAGTTCAACAAACTCAAATTTCACTATTATATTCGTCGAATCTAACTGACCTCATTCTTTCAGAAAGATTCGCGTGTGTTCTTTATAATCTCTTGCTTGCGAAAAATAAACTCAAAATTTAGTTCAACCGGCTGCAAAGTGATTTAGCTTCTAAATTTCAGTTCTTTCTATCCGATTTTTTTCAATTGCAGACAGATAAGAATGATTGAAAAGACCAACAGACAATCTCGTGCTATAACACTGAGCAGATATGATACATTACTTTTTGAAATTAAAGATAAATTAAGATTAAATGTGAGGTGGAATTTAGATTAATTTGCAGATAGAGAATATTTATTTATTTATTTATTTTTATATATATATATATATATATATATATATATATATATATATATA
>NW_022639477.1:1717569-1718606 GCF_010583005.1 Odontomachus brunneus
GAGAGAGAGAGAGAGAGAATATGAAATGAGTTTTGATTTCGTATTAGATCAAATTAGTATTAGATCAGATAATATTAAGTTCAAATAATATTAAGGCTCAGTTAAACTTGAGTTTACATTTTCTGTTCATGTCTTCTGTTCAACTCGTATTCGCGGGAGACGTAAAATCAGGATCGTATCATCGTTCATTATCCGATTTTGTTGCTACGCGCTCATGTAGTTGCTCCGACCGGTTCGTCTTCGGCGGGAAACAGTATCCCCTTGCCGTCGTCGTTCGCCACACGCTCGCATTTTATTTGCCGCCATAAATCACTTCCCTCGTCAAAACTCATTACGATTATCCGCGATCGCGCGGCGAGTTGGTCGGCGGGAAGGAGAGGCGAAGGTTGACGAGAGGAGGGGACAGACATCTTCGATGTTCGAAACGAAATCCGCGCGCTCCGTTCTAATTCAGGCGGGCATTAATCATAGGGACACTATCGCATCCGCCGCATTACGTCGCTCCTGGTATCCAGATAGTGCTGCACACCAGGTATGCGCAATTACGGCCGTAGCGCGCATCGCGACGTATCTCCGTTGTCCATCACCTTTTCGCGGCCGCTCGGGCGAGACTTTGTCGCTAACGCAGAGCTCTCTCTCTCTCTCTCTCTCTCTCTCCCCTTCTCTCTCTCCCCTGCTCCCTCTCCCTTTCTCCTCTCTCCTCTCTTATGTGCAATTTGCGCGATTTGTGTAATTTGCGCTTTTGTACAATTTGCGCGATTTGTGCAATTTGTACTTTTGTGCAATTTGCGTTATTGTACAATTTGCGCTTTTGTGCAATTTGCGCGATTTGTGCAATTTGTACTTTTGTGCAATTTGCGTTATTGTACAATTTGCGCTTTTGTGCAATTTGCGCGATTTGTGCAATTTGTACTTTTGTGCAATTTGCGTTATTGTACAATTTGCGCTTTTGTGCAATTTGCGCGATTTGTGCAATTTGTACTTTTGTGCAATTTGCGTTATTGTACAATTTGCGCTTTTGTGCAATTTGCGCTATT
>NW_022639477.1:1718868-1722122 GCF_010583005.1 Odontomachus brunneus
TCTCTCTCTCTCTCTCTCTCTCTCTCTCTCTCTCTCTTTCTTTCTCGTGTGCCGCGCTCTTTGCAATTAATCGTACCAAGTAAGCTACGCTTTCGTACACCTCGCTGGTCGCGTCCCTCGGGAGAAAGTCGAGTTATTTTCGGGCTAATGTTTCAATCTTCGACATTGAGTACACGAAAAAGGAGCAAGGCAAGCGAAGAGGAGGAGGGGAGGGAGTGGAGATTAACTGGGTTGCAAATTGCAGCAACGAGATTTGAGAGTTACGAAGAAGTTTTGCTCGTTAGTCGACCGACGATTGTTGAATCGCTTTCGGTTGCAACGCGAGCTGCTGTTGCCTGCCTGTCTGCCCGCCACCGACAGTCGTCGACAGTGATTCCCGTTAACGAGAATTTGAGGGAGATTGATGAAATCGAGACCACGTCGAATTTTTACGAAGAGAGAGGAGGCGGAGGAGGAGAGGCCGTCGCCGGCATATCGTGAGCGCGGAGAATTCGATACTCCTCCGCTTAATCGCAAATCTGTTAAAACTCTCTTTACGATAAAACGCACGCAAAGGATGAAGTTTTTACCGGCAGTGTTATTACGCGATTTTACGGCGCGACTAGCGCGAATATCAAGATTGCGATGTGCATGTGAGGCAATCTCTCTCTCTTTTTCTCTCGCCCCCTTCTCTCCTCCTTTCGAGCGGACAATTACACCTCGTAAATAAACACCGGGCGCAATTAACAGTTTATATTCGCGCGATGATTTAATCAGTGGAGAAACTCTATTCGCAATTTCAGACCGTCGGTTACTCTTACGTTTTATGTAACACCACACACTGCACAAATAAAATTCCTTGTGGAGGTTATCTGGGTATAGTGAATAGACGACATTTTCGGTCACTTTAGTGACAAAATTGGAGAAAAGGTCAGTGGTGTCGCGGCTCTGAATGAAGGATCTCTGCAGTTGAGACGCTAAATGCGCCTTCTTCTCCGCCGTCAGGGTAACGCACTTCGCGAGCAGACTCGTCGTTATTTGCACAGCCATCGTACGGGAATAATCTCTAAACGCGGCCGATAAGGATAATGGCATCGACGCCTGCGATCGCCCACTGGTCGCGGATGAATCACGCTCCTGCGAAGCGCAACGCGCGCGCGCGCGCTAACAGGTGCGAGGCGATAGTCGCGTGATCAATACCGCTGATACTTGCTCATCCGCGGATCCTCGCGACAAGATTTATGACGACACCGTGAGAAGATCGAGCGACACGATAATCGCTACGAATCCGGCAAAAATTCCTCCGATCGATCCCGACCACGCGGCTCGTTCAGGGTCGCCTCGTTGTTGACGCCTCGAAGCGAAGTCGAGATCTCAGTTCTATATTGAACCTGCAAATATCGTTCAACTTGAAGAACCCGTGAAGAATCTGGTGGTGTAACACTGAGCAGGTATAATATATCGCGCTTTTTCATATTAAGGACAAATTCAGATTAAATCCAGATAGAATTTGTATCGAGCAAGTGGAATTTATATTCTGCGAGCAGAATATTTATTTATGCGTTGAGAAAGAAAAGCTTTTGTTTCTCGAATACCGAAATAATCGCATATTAAGGGATTTAAGGACATCTTTGGTTTAGATAGTCGAGAAATAGGAGGTTTTTGCGAATTTTTATCAAAGAAATAAGTGAAGATAGTAAGATTTCAATTACACTATTTATCATTTTTTTAGAGGTACAGAAATATTATTTTTTTTATTTAAAGAAAAATTTTGTCGTCCTTTTTGTGCTGAGCGCAATATCGCCTCTAACTGACAACATTACAGCTCGTGTGATAACCTGAAGCGAATAGAACGAGAAAATTTAAAAACCAGCTGGATTTTCCAGCAAATCTTTATTGTTATCTTATTATGTTATCTGAACCAAAAAATGATCTTAGATCATTCTGAAAAAAGTCCTTTAAAGAGTCAATTACAATGAAGCAAACGACAGTAACGGCCACTTGTATGAAGATAGGACAATAGCAGATATAGTATTGTATTCCGAGATTCTCCACTGATCCTTCGTATTTCGACGGTATTTGCAGGATTAATGCGGAATCAGAATTTCGATTCGGGTCATGAAGGGGATTAAACTCATAGATCGGTACAAAATTATAATTTTCGTGATTATAATTTGGCGGTGTGCCAATATAATATGGCGTTAAGCAAAAAAAAAAAGATCAGTCGACCATTTCCACGAGGGAGAAAGAGAGAGAGAGAAAGAGACAGAATCCCTTCTCGAGCGTTGCATCGACGAGCTTTGCGGATTACCCTCGTAGAAAATCGCCGCAACGTCGACTCTGCGAACTAAAAATATCCCTTTCATTCATAAATTCATTACCGCTTTCCCGTCTCGTCCTCCACCGTGCGCTACAAAATAAACTCGTCGCGCGGGACGCCGAGCAAAATGCACTCGCATAAAAATAGCTTCGCGCACAGGTAGACGCGCGCACGCTGTGGCTCAGGTGTTGCGTCAATGTCACTGCGCGAATTTGTCATTGGCTTTATCTTTTTTTCTATTATCAGTCGCAGCCCTCTTTGTTGGGGGAAAACGCCCAGCGAGCGCTGTGTGGATGTTATACTTTAATGGCGAGTATAGAGTCGACGCGAATCGACGCACGCTAAGCTCCGACAAAAAGCTACCGCATTTACTCATCAGAGGGGCAAGACTCATCAGTCTTTCTAACCGATTCTATCGGTCTCTGGATATAATATTACGATGTGAGATAATATGATCAGACACGGTATTCAAAGTGACGGATTAGCTAAATAATCAACAGTCATAATGTATCTCTACACTATAAAAAAAAAGAAGAAACTCCTTAAAATAACTCGAATGCAGTTCAACAAACTCAAATTTCACTATTATATTCGTCGAATCTAACTGACCTCATTCTTTCAGAAAGATTCGCGTGTGTTCTTTATAATCTCTTGCTTGCGAAAAATAAACTCAAAATTTAGTTCAACCGGCTGCAAAGTGATTTAGCTTCTAAATTTCAGTTCTTTCTATCCGATTTTTTTCAATTGCAGACAGATAAGAATGATTGAAAAGACCAACAGACAATCTCGTGCTATAACACTGAGCAGATATGATACATTACTTTTTGAAATTAAAGATAAATTAAGATTAAATGTGAGGTGGAATTTAGATTAATTTGCAGATAGAGAATATTTATTTATTTATTTATTTTTATATATATATATATATATATATATATATATATATATATATATA